>NW_024380719.1:0-13829 GCF_016835505.1 Polypterus senegalus | reverse complement strand
TTTTTAGTCAAAAAAACTACATTTAAAAAAAAAAAATAACCCCCAAAAATAAATAAGAAAATGAAATAAAGTAATGGGAACAGTTCAATAGTTTGACAATTTTTTTGAAAACAATGACCAAAGCAAAAAATTTAAAAACCCCCTTTTAAGAGCTAATCTGGTATTTAAAGTACGTTTTTTAAAACAGCGAAAGCTGATCATAAAAATGAGTCTAAAATTAAAAATTATGCAGATGATTTTTTGAAAACTTTTTAAATGTGACAAAAAAAATTTAAACCCATAGTTTTTATGACCCTCCTTCATTCAAATTTTAAAAATTTGGTTTCCCCCGGGTTTAATTTTAAACCCCTCGTGTTTACTTTCTACAAAGGACTAAACGAAATCCTTCGAATTTCAAAATAATAACCCCAATGGGGAACATTGCTTTGATGCTGGGGCTTAGCTCAACTATAAGCTATCCCAAATCCTATATTTCTATTGGGCTATAATTTGATGCATACATTTCTTTTTATGCTCCATTGATCCTGAAATGATATTAGATCATTTTTATTTTTTTAAAAAGTTCTCTCACGTTGAAACTGGTTTCCCCCGCATATGAAAAAGGAAAAAAAAAGGGTTTAAAGGGCAAGTATTTAAAGTTTAACTAACCACAATAAGATTTTTTTAAAAAACAAAATCATTATTTTCCAATGAATGTCTTGATAGGCTCTAAAATATTTTTTGTATTTTTTTAAGTCACCTTGGGTAAAGGTTTCTGTTAAACAGATTATGCAGAACCACAAGATTATAATGTTAATCTGTCCCAAAAAAATCAGAAGTGATTTGTTTTCCCCAAGGTATTTAATGCAAATGAACAAGGGAAAAGGAAACCACAACTACTTAGATTAAACTTGCAGTTAATTGTCTAATGCAATTGTCACAACACAACATACATACTTTAAACCCTTTTGTAAGGCAAAACCCTTATTGTGGAAGTGCTCTTAGCACACTTAAAATGAATTACTGTAACTATCAACCATTTGGTTTCACACATACTGCATTTAAAAGTACACTTTAACAAAAATTACTTAAAATCCTTTTCGAGCAAGGTAAACCAATTTTGCAGTTCCCTTTTTTTTTGTGCACTTTTAACACATAAACACAGTATTGTTACAAACTACTAACTGAAATATAAAGATTAGAAAGATAAAAAGCATAAAATTGTATGGGAAAAAGACTCTGATTATCTACTAGAAAATTATATATTTAGGGTGCTACTTTCAAATGATTTAATGAGCTGCAAGGATAGTCTGTAATAACAACTTGAACACTAAAAGGGTAATGTTTAAAAGTAGTAAATGGGAAAAATCCATTAAATACAGAGAGAAATAACTCTCCCAAAGTTGATTTGAACAGCAAATCTTCACCCAAAAGAAAGAACAACCCCAAAGTATACATAATTTAGGTGGGTAAATGTACAGTGCCAATAAAAGTATTTTCCCCCCAAATTTTCACACTGTTTTTTACACAACATTGAATCAAAGTGGATTTAATTTGCTTTTGAAATTTATCAACAGAAAGCAACTGTGAAATATTTAAGTGAAAACCAACCCCCGCAAAATTTTCAAATTAATACAAAAAAAAATTAAATAACATCATGTAAAGTCATAATTTATAGATGAAACTTTGGCAGAAATTAAAGCCTTGAGTCTGTGTGCATGGTCTCAATCACTTTTAAAAAAGGAATGTAATTTTCCCCTGTTTTGTTTTTGCAAAAATTTCTCCCAAAATCTGTCAGTTTGCAAGGGGGTCGGAGTGAAAGCCCAGTCCCGCCATTAATTCTCAATTGAACGAGAACTAGACTCTTGACTTGGCACCTGAGGGTTCCACATTATTGTTTTAAGCCATTGCTGTGTTTGATTGGGGTTGCTGTCTTGCTGGGGAACACATCTACCAATATTTCTTCAGACTGAAAGGATCATCCTGTTTTTCTACATTTTTTTTATCCTCTAAACCCCCAACCATCAAAAACCTGCTGCAGAGAACATCCCCCAGTATGATGGTGCCACACCACCATGCTTCACGGGGGGTAGTGTCTTTGATAATGTGTAGTGTTTGGCATGCTAAAATTGTGTTTATTCTGATGGGTAAAAACTCAATATTGGCCTTACCAGACCATATAACTTTCTTCCAGATGAACGGTCTCCCAAATTTTTGGTAAACTCTGAGATTTTTTATTATTTTTAGACAGTGGCTTCTCTTCACTCTCTATAATGCTGTGACAAGGCACCAGTTGTATTAAGTCTGTTAATATTAGGTATGTAGATTGTAACTCCTTGGTTATCTACAGTAGGTTTCTTGGTGGTATTTTCATTAAAAAAAAAATAGTATAAATGGACAAGGACCTTAGCAAAATAAAATGAAAATAGCTTTTTTGACCTTTTACTGGTGACATGGCTGAAAAAAAGTGAGTGCTGCTTCACTAGTGCTCTTAAGAGCTTGCCTTGACCTCAGTTAACCACCAGATGCTCTTTAATCCTCAAAGCTTCAAATCTTTTTGGACAAATAGAAAAAAAGCCCAAAGCTTCATGATTTAGAGGGGGAGAGAAGGATGGCTGTGGTTGATGACACACTGGTGATTCCATTTAACTGTTTTTAAAATTTAAGACCATTTGCTGCATCAATGATGATTTAGGTTAGGGGGGGGAAGTGGTTCTGGAGGCCATAGTGGCTGAAGGTTTTGTTCAACTTAATTTCTTAATGAGATTAATTATTGTGATGAAGTATTTAACCTCAAGTGAATTTTTTAGCTTCATTTTGATGTCTCACTTGTTAAGATTTTCAGACCTTGCTGCTTATTTTAGTCTTAAACATCTTCTTCACTGTTTTAAATCCCTTTTAGCAATAAGATGCACATGACAAAGGAACCACGACCTCTGTCTAACTTGTTTCCATTTACACCTGTGTGACATCATATTCATCATGAGCAATGGTTTTTGATATTGAGTGTTTAAAAAACTAACAACCCAAAAAATAAAATAAATGGTGTTAGCAGCAAGGAATGGAATCTAATTAAGCAGTGGTTTGATGAAAAAACTGGCAGCCATTACAGCCCCCCCCACCCCCGATTTAAGTGTTTAAATTGAAGGTGTTTCATACTCATTCAATCAGTTATGTTGTTTTATACTGAAATTGCCCTGCAGAGATCTGTTTTACTTTAACATTAAAGAGTTTTTTTGGTTAATTTTAAAAAAGACAAATATTTTAAACCCGACACATTGCTGTGTAACAAAATTTGGGAAAAAGTACAAAAGGGGGTGAATACTTTTAAAGGCACTGAGTGCAATTAAGAGTTTTTTTTGGGGTTTTTCAAGTATATTTTTGTATTTAAATCAATATCTGTTATATACTATGAAAACTAAAGAACACAAATATCTAATATAATTTTATAATTTTAAGCCTAGCATTGGTTTTATAAATATGTAATATTTTTTTTATACTTTTTTCTTTTAATACATTTTTATTTAAATACTGAAACAAAACGTGTACATAGTGGACAAAACATTTTGAAATGCACTATTAACTTTCACTTGAAAGTGATTTTTCACTTGGAAAAAAAACCTTTAAGTACAAGAAAAGTTAAAAAAAGAGTTCCAAGGTTGCTTGTCAATATACCTTAGGAAGTTTAAATTACAATGATTATTCAGTCCTAGAGTTAAATAAAAAGAATGATTCAAGATAAAATGATACACTTTAAATGAAACAAAAGAAACAAAAAAATCTATAAAGGTAATGTTCTAAAAAAAGGAAAAAAAACCCTTTTCCCCAAAAAGGGCTCCCAAAACATTATCAGCAATCCCAATATTTTGTTTAAGTAAGCAAGGATTTTTATTGGTTACCTACATCTTTTGGGAAGAAAATGCACCATATGAGAAGAGTGGCAAAAATTCAGTAAATCAAAATTTTGAACTGCCCTTGCAGAACTTACCAAATTTCCGGGAAGATGGTGTCCACATGTGCAGCATGGTCAAGTCTGTACAGTTCTAGAAAAAAAATACCCAAAACTTTCACCCGGGCAGGGTTAATTTTTAAAAAGGGAGTGACAACTGCAGAATTCGTAAGAAAAATTTCAGAGAATGGCATACTGATAAAAAAAATAAGTACAGCAAAAATTTAAATGTAATGTCTTTAAAAATTCCTTCAGTGAACTGATGTCAAACCCAGGACTGATTGCTTTTTGTTGTTGGGATTGGCTACAGCTGTTTGTGAACCAATGCTGAATGAGTTAAGTTAAAAATATGAAGTCTGCATACTCACACATATCAAACACTCTAAAAAAAAAAATACATTTTTTTTCCCTATTGTTGTTTTCTTTATAAATTACAGGTAGAAATAAAAAAATATATCCATATTTTGATAAACGGATGGGTTCCCAAAGGAATGTCCCTAATGCTAAAAAATATAGTTTTTTTAGTGTTATTTTTGTTCCCCCATACTCTTTTTTTGGGTTTTAAAAAAAGCTAAACTGAATGACAGGTTTCTTTGTATAGGAAAAAAGAAATGACACTAAATTTAAAAAAACCACTACCTGCTGGAATCATGGTTCATATGTTTTTTGGGAATTTTTTACCTCTTGACAATTTGAAAAAAAGAGTTTTTTTGCTCTTGTTATAGGGTACGTTCAATGAAGCTATTAAAACACTGGGAGCTGTAGAAACCCACACAGTCTTACAGAACCACCTGGCTTTAATATAAGAACTACTGGCACAGCCTGTTGAACATTGTACAGATTTTATCTGCACTTTTTCTTTTTTCTTCACAACTGGTTGGGGGAAAAAAAGCGGTTTGTGACACCAAAAAGGTTTAGAACACTGTTCTAGAGTTGTTTAAAAAAATAATTAAATTTTTATACAGTATTATAGTTACAGAAAAACATACACATTGAAGAACATGTGAAGATTGGGGAGTTTCATATATGTGTTTCTGGTTTTAATTTTTTTTTTATATATAATAAACCATTGTTTTGTTTCTTTTTTTTTATTCACAAAATCACCTGATGACATCATCTTTGACCTACATTACCCCGGGAAACCCTTTTACCCCACTCAGGTTACCCAGCTCTTTTCTTGTAGGGATGGAAAGTGGGGGGAGGGGAACTCAATTACAAAAAGTAAAGCTATCCCAAACCCCGCAACTTTAGGCTATTTGGGGGACTTTTTTTTTCAGTTGTTACTAGTAGGTTACACCTTGTCCTTCAAAATATATCCATCCCCTCTGTTCCTTAAAAAGGCCCCAGTGCAAGCCCAAAACGGGAAAGGCTATAGTCAAAATCATGTTTTGTTTGATTAACCTAAAATTACAATACAAAATATTTTTTTTTACAGTTTAATACTATTTTTTAAAATCTCACACTCTATATGTGATTAATTGTGTATGTGTAAACATAGATGGACAAATGAATATTTCAACAAACAACTTGAAACTCTTAATCATTCTAACATATAAAAAATTAAAAAAGTTTAAAGTAACTTCTAATATGCTTAAACCGTTTTTTTCTACCCCGTTTATATCTATCCCCTGCAATAAGTTGTTGTTTTTTTTTTAGGATGATTGTGAAAATCTTTCCCAACATTAACATCCTTACCCAAGGATGCCTTCATTGCTGAAGGACCGGGAAAAGGGGCTTCCCGGGGCATTATCTCCTGGTTGTAGAGGGCTCCCCCTTGGGTTCCCAATGTGCCTCATTTCCACGGGGCATGCTGGGTTGAAGTTTGCAGACCCAGCCCTCTGGTTCCCCTGTGGGTGCAGCCAGGGGGTTCTGTGGGACTGCAGGCCCTATTTTTTTGGGGTTTCCCGCCTCACCGGGAAGTGCTTCCAGACTACCTGAAGTACTCCCAGGTCAATTAAAAAACCTGACTGCCTTCATTTGGGGACCAGAGTTGGGGGGTGGGGGGACAAAGCTTGCCGGGGCGCGAGGTGCTGAAGACAGAAAGCAGATGAGAAAAAGAGTTGTGTGCTGCTTTTGTGCTTGTGCTACGCGTTTGATTTTGTGGCTGTGGTGGAAAATTTACAGGGAAGGATTTTTTTGTTCTTTTTTGCTAATACAATTTTTGTTTGGGAATTTTTGTTTTCCCTTATATCCTTTGGGGTCAGGCAGGGTAAAATTGTCCACTCCGGGAGCAATTAAAGGTTAAGGGCCTTGCTCAAGGGCCCCCCAGAGCGGATCTCTTTGGGGTGATGGGGATTAACCAGCAACCTTCAGGATAGGGGGAGACCCTTGCCTCAACCACCATCCATTTCCACAAAAAAAACTTTTTTGTGCATACGGGTGTCAGCCTGTCTGTGTTGGGATGGGGAGCTGGGGGCGGCCCCTACACCCCACAACAGAAATAAGTTTTTGTTGAACTTAATAAAAATGTTATTTGCTTTTTTTTATTTCTTCTACAGATTTCACACAGTTCTATTTTGTTATCCTTTTTTTTTTTTTGTTTTTTTTTCTGTTTTTCCCAGCCATCTGCCCTTTAACATTGTATCATCAGTAGACTTATAATCGATTTTATATAAAGACACTAGCTTCTACTAAAACATATCTGTTATGTAAGTTTCTTTGGGATTTATTTTTGTTTCTAATTCATTATTCTTCAAACATAATTTGTTTTTTTTTCTTGTACCAATTTCTTTGACATCTTGTAAAGCACCTTGAATGGCAGTCTTTCGAACATCTATAGAAATAAATGCTTTGTTTTGCTTTTTTTTTTTTCCTTTTCTGCTTCTTTGTTTTCAGAATATTCAGTTTAATATTGCATTTAAAGGCATCTTAATTTTTAGTAATGTGGCATGTGGATCTTGGAAATTTTTTTTATATAGTTATAGTTTATACAGTTAAATTCGTCGGGGTTTCGAAAACCTTCCCCCAACTATTTTTTAAAAAAAATTCCCTTGTTGTACAATGGGGCATGGGGGTTCCCCCCAGATAGGGGGATCTTTTTTTGATCTTCAAAACACTTTCTGACTTGGTCCCAAAATAACTTTAAGCTTTAATTAAACAGGGGTTTCAAAGTCTTTCTTTCCATAAAATTTTTTTGACACAGGGTGTGCAACTTCCCCTCACAGATGGAATCCTCTTTTGGCTCATAGCTGTAATTCCTTAAAAATCTTTTTTTCCCAGATATAAAATTTCTTAACTTGGGCTTTTTATCTTCCATTTCTTCTGATTTAGTTGCTTTTTCTTTTTTGTTTCAAATTTTTCCATTGAATTTAAATTTTGGGCGCAATTTTTTGGGCGTTATTTCTTTGGAGACAATGCAGTTGTTCTTTTTGTAGTGATTTTTAATGAATGAAAATAATGAAAGTCGGATTGCCATTATTACCTTTTATTTTCTTATCCCCCCTGAAGTTCTAGACTTCTGTTTCTGCTCAACCTTTGGAAGTTGATCTCACATGTTGTATGCCGTTTGTCTTAAAAAAAAATGTACTTCTGAAACATACCCCATTATCAAAACTTATAGGGGGGAAGCCCAAAAGACACTCAATTTTTTTTTTGTGGCTTGAAAGGTTAGTATTCAACACATATTTCACCATCCTTTTGGGGAAACATCCACCAACTAAAACATTTAAAGGTTGGACTCTGACAGGTTTTCGGGACCCCAAGGATGTATAGGGCAACTGTTGAAGTTAAAATTTATCTACTTTTTTCCCAGAGCTGAAACCCTCTTTTCTCCATATCCTTGCGGCCATAAAAATAAGACCGGTAAATGCATGTGTATCAGGACACCCCCGCCCTTTACACTTACCTATTCTTCTTGGATAATATTGTATAAACTGTGAATTTCCATCATTTACCCAAACCCCAAAAAGGATATATTTCTGTTCTGTTCAGTGTGGGGCTGAGGGGTGTCACCTCCCACTTGGGTCCCAATCCAGGTGGTTTTTTGTGGTGGGTGCACCAAAACCTTTTTCTAATCTTTATAATTATTTCTTCACCCTTTCCCTCATTCAAATGGCAAAAAACAGGGGAAAAAAAAATTTTTTTTAAAAAAAACATAATTTTTGGCCTTTGCTAGGTTGAACTTGAATTATTTGGCTTTCTAGTGAAAATGGAAAATTTCCCAAAAGACATTGTAGCCTAAGTTTGAGACTACTTTAGACAAGGGGTCTGTTAGATGTGTTCTTTTAAACCATCAGCTAAACAGATTGACAGGGATAAAAATGTTTTTAAGAAATTGTTGTTGTGGGATATACAAATGGGGTGATTTTTTAAGCCTGATAAACTAACCAGTGTTATTGCTTAAGAAGATGTAAATATAGTTTTTATTGTATCTTATAATTGCAAAATATCTTGAGGACATGAAAAGGAGTGGGGGGAACCATCAGCTGTAATTTTGATTGATATAATTTAATACAATAGTCATAGGCCACTGTTATGATTTCTGCTACAAAACCTTAAGGGAAATCAGGTGAAACACACAAAAAATCCACAAAATAAAAACAAAACGAGGAAAACTCACCAAACCACCACAAATACAGTGCACCAAAAAAGACTGCGCATCAAAAAACCTTTATAGGGGTAGCCTTTAGCAGTCCCTCAGTGTTACGAAGGTGGAACCGCCTTTGGAGATCTAAAGAAAACAAACAAAACCAATAAACATTAATCATATTGAAGATGAATGAAAAAGGGCACAAACATAATGGAAAACCCCTTTTAAATCCCTCTATTGGTGTAATGCAAGTATTGAAAGTTATTGGGGAGACTAAGAGATATGGCTTTTTAAAACTAGAATTACCAAGACCTACAGAAAAAGTTGTTATTCCGGCCCATTTAAAACCCTTCACCCCCTTCTGTGTCTTTTTTTCTTGTAAATGTGTCAATAAACACAAGTCCGCTATCCCCAACCCCCCACCACCGCACAAAGGGCAAGAAGTTCTCGAGCTCAAGCCTTGATTACCCTGGAAGAGGGGAAATAATATATCATTATTTGGAACACACACACTTCTATTGTTCCCTATCTAGAACAATCTATGAAACACATTGTTAAAAAAAAACATTTTTCATTTTTGTAATAAATGACAAAATTTAGCAGAAACCAAAAAATAAGTAACCTGAAATCCAAATATCAAAAAACACTTTCAAAAGGTGCAAGTATAATATAACAGTTTCCATGGTGCAGCGGGAAAACGCTGACTTGCAATCAAAAGGAAGCAGGTTAAACCTGGGTGTCTCAAATGTACCACTTTGGTAATTTATGTTAAAATTAAAAAATAAGAACATAGCATTGGTTTGGGGGGAAGTATGGCTGAAACCATTGACCATCATGTGAAATTCAGGGGGAGCACAGTATTCAGCTGTAAACTGCAAAAACTTCCCTTTTAATTTGACCCCTTTTCTAAAGGGAAAGGGTTGTAGCTTTGTTATTTAACTAATTCCCCGTGTAGTGGGAGCAAACAACCTCTAAAATGGCATCGACATCTGGCGAGACAAAGAATTTCAAAAAGTATTGAACATTTTATATTTTCACTGAATGGACTCTGAGTTTGGATTGGGAAATTTGATGCAATTGATCGGAGATCAGGACATCGAATCAAAATGAGGTCCAGCATCAACTGATCAGTCCTCGATGATTGTTGTTTAACCGTTTTGAGTGAACCCGGGAGTGCTTTTGCCTGGGAGGACTACCCCAAAAAATGACAAGAGGTATAAACCATCAAACCTCTCCCCCTGAACTGCCACCCCCCCCTTTCAAAGGGAGCCAACCCCCCCGGCCATATAGGCCAGAGGTCCCCACACAACCACTGCATCCAGAATGCAACTTGGCCAACAGCAACAGCAGGCGCAACAGACATTTATGTTTATTTATGCAGAAACCATTGCTTTGTGTGCTTTTCAGAAAACTGAGTTTTTTTAAAAAAAAATTCAGCCCTCAAAAAGTTAAGGACAAAAGTTCAAAACCACTAAAATACCCAGAAGAAGAGACCCAGGTGCCCTTGCAAGTGCACCTTTGTTTGGGTTTAAAAACAACGGACTCTTTTAAAAAAATGCATCTTTCATGTTCTCTTGGGGTCAAACTTGAATCTTTGTGCTCAGGTCCCAAACTATTCCTCAGTATGTTACCAACTGCAGATATGTTTTATCTTTAGACTTTTCGGGGTCATGGGGTTTCACATTAAATATACATTTGAGCTCTGACTTGTTTTTTCTAATAGTATTTTTCAAAAACACTGTCAAAATTTCCAAAAATTTTTTTCTACATTTGTTCTTTAAAAACCCTGACAGCTACCAATAGTTGCCTTACTTTTTTTTTTGTTTCTGGCTAGTATGGAATTGAAAGTCTTATTCCCCCCTAGTGGTTCTCTGCAAATTAGCTTTTGCTGCCACATGCACCCCCTTCGAGGTTTATTTGCATCAAACTCCATTTACTTTTTTTTCATCAAAAAATTTCACTTTTTGGTTATCTCTGTTAAAAACAACTAAAAATTAGTTCTAAGAACATTTTATAAAAAACCACGGGAGTATATGAATCACTTTTATATGACTTTCAATGCTATTATACTATACATCTCTTGTGCTTTTTGATCACTTCCGCCATTCTTTTACCCCCCCCATCTAATTTTTTCTTACTAAAGGGTTATCTATTTTGTTACTATTAACTTTATTCCCCAATATACTACAGTAGCATTACCATGATATACATTATTTAGGGGGTTTTATCATCATCACATGCAGCAAACAACACTTTTTTCTGAGGAAAGTAGATTAACTCATCCAAGAAAATTATAAAACAGATTTATATTTAAAAAGGAAAAAAAATAAAAGGGAAAATTCTTTCCCAATATTGTGTTTAGGACGTATTTTTTTCAGTTTAACTTTTATTTTAAGAGTTTTATTTTAATAAAGAAAAAAGATAAAGGATATGCAGTTTGAAGGAAAAAAAAGGAAAACGGGGATACCTCTCACTTTTTGAGTGAGGAACAGAAACATTACTTAAATTAGAAACATTCCCATTTATAAAGACAAAATAAAAAAAATTCTCCATCCCCAACCTCTTTTCCCATTCCACATTTCCAAAAGTTTTCCCCTTTCCCTTGACCACCAGAGAGTAAAAGTTAGAAAAAAAATTTAAAGGGAATCCAAAAATAAAACATGGTTAAATAAAAAATAAATTAAAAGATTTGTAAGTATTTTTTGTTTGTATTGTTTAACCATTGATAAATGTATAAGTTTTTAAAAAGTTTAGTTTATTGTGCCTGTGTGGGCTCAGGAATTAAACAGTTAAAGGGATCTTGTCAATAGCCCCTTTTCCTCTATGCCAGGGCAAGTGTTTAAATATTACCAAAAAAAAATTATTTTCAATGCGGGGACAATATTGGGCATATCCCGTAAAAACAAAAATATTAGGAGAAAGAAGGTTGTATAGTTAAGTAAAGTGACAAGAAATAACCATTGTGATTATTCTTCTTCAAAAGTGTACAAAAATAAAAAAAAAGTTTTGGGGACCCCTCCCATATATTGTCGCCCCGGAATTTAAAAAAAGAAGTTAAAATTCCCAAAAAAAACAATGAACAGTTTTCTTGAGTCAAAATGCATTTATACAGGAAAGGATTTGGGGCAGGAAAAAAAGGGTTTGGGGAAAAATGGTTAAAACAGGGGAAGGGCCATCATCATTTATGGGCGGGAGTGAGTTGGGTTCAGGAGCGAAATGGCTCATGGTGGGGGGGGCGTCGCGATTTAATCTGGAAGTGGAGGAATTATTTTTCTTCAAGTTTTCTGTTTACAAAAAGATTCAGGTAAGTACCACATGACAACCCTCTTTCCATTTTCATCACCTTTAGGGTCTTTGACTGCCTCCCCAAACTTTAAGTTGCCCCCGCAACCAGAACATGGAGGGAGTTGAACATATGAATGAAAATTCAAACGGGGGATATTTGTTCAAAAAGTTTGGTAAAATCCCTTAATCACATGGCAGTCAATATAGAAAAGAAGAGGAATAGAAAAAAGAAATCAACGAGAAAAAAGAACTGTTGTCAAATAACAAGCGGGGTCAAATAAAAAGTTAAAAAGTAAACCACATCACCCGTGCCTTTTTGTCTGTCCTTTTAAAAATACTTTTTAGTAGTGGTGTAAAAACCCCCCAGACAATCTAAAACATCATGCCTTTTTAAAATTGTCTAGTGAAAAAAAACACTAAATTTACTTTATAAGAATAATAAAGAGGTTAAGTTATAATTATTGGGGGGTTTCAATTGAATCTATGTAATACATTTTACTCTTTATTTTAAAACACACATACAAATAGTGTTATGACATGTATCAAATATAAAGGACTTTCTTTTCAATCTTTATTTGTGCTGCTGTTTTAAATCTCCACATAGTACATGAACTCCCCCTTCAATAAAGGCTCAAAGAAAAAAAAAACACCATAATTGATCCTAAAATGTTTTGAAGTGTGGTATTGTTTTCTTGTCCATTGCATTACTGTGAACATCCCCATGGTACTTTGTGTTACAGGGTTACTGACTTACTGTAGAATTGGTACTTTCTATGATTAAGGATTTTAGCTTCATGGAATATACCTTATTTTTTATTACTATATGTTTTTCTTTTGCCTCTCTTTAACAGAGAGTAATGTGAACAGATGGCATAATAACTTATGTGATACATTATTAATTGTTGTAATTTTAATAGACTGTATAGCTAATGTTGTACTATACTTAAATTAACTTAAAGGACTAAGTTTGCAGCAACATTAAATATGTAAAAAACTTAACTTAATAATTAATGAAGATAAATTATATATTTAAATGGTATATGTTATGAACTTCTGGTGTTTTCATTATATAGTTTAGCTTATAATGTTTACGCATTTTGTAATGAACATATATTAATTTAAGTGATAATTTAACTATCATTCACGTTAGATATCCTAAAACCAAAAAATATCTCCACAACCTTTCTCAGAGATTTTGTTTCTTTCTGATCGTCAATTTCATGAACACACAATCCATGACACTACCCTAAGCTTCATCTGTAGCCTAGCAGGGATGAGGCTAAAACATGATGACTGGTTGCCTCATGTGGCTTGCCCTCATCCTCTTTGGTGGAACTGAATTTAGCTGAAATAAGCCTAGCTTGTCATTTTAAGCAAGGGTAACTCGCTTAGTGTGCTTTGTGGAATGCTCCCAGGTGGATTTTCTTGAATTTAACCAAAATAAAGCAGCTGGTTTATTGAAATTCATGTTCTACATCTATGATAGAAAGAAGATTTTGGATATTATCAAAAGACAGTTTTTACAATATCAAACAATTTTGATCATGATATATTCATTTACTTTACTTTTTTGATCAATCTGTTAACTAGAATTTTAGTAGTTTTAGACTTGTTCTAGAGCAATGACTATAAAAAGAAGAAATAATTGTGTGTTTTGTTTTAGAATAGAAATTGTAACATTGTTACTGTTAGAGTGCATATGACTCTGTTCTGTTGGGCCCTTGAGCAAGGCCTTTAACCTGCAATTGCTGAGCGCTTTGAGTAGTGAGAAAAGCGCTATATAAATGCAAAGAATTATCATTATTATATGAGCCTTGAATATATAGCTACTTTAAAAAATTAAAACAATGAGACCAAAAACTGATTGTAAAGAACATTATCTAAATCTCAGAGTTTCCTTTTCCAATAGAAACTAAAGGATTTCAGTATGAGCATCAAGTAGAGCAGTATCCTAGCCAGAAAAAAATATTATAGAGTATCAATTTCTCCCATCAAAGCTTGCTCTTCTGTAAGAATAACAGAATTATATAATTTAAATTCTAATGTTTTAGCTTCACATGTTAAAGAATAGGATGAGAAATATTTTTA
>NW_024380718.1:0-6067 GCF_016835505.1 Polypterus senegalus | reverse complement strand
CAGCTAAGTTACTGAAAATAAAGCATTTAAAGATTTTTGTATATCATCCTCAAACAGATGGTCTAGTCGAGAGGTTCAACCAAACTCTCAAAAAGATGCTATGCATGGCAGTCAATGAGGACAGAAGAAACTGGGATCAGCTCCTCCCCCTCGTCCTTTTTGCATATCGGAAAATCCCACAAGCCTCCACGGGGTTCTCACCCTTTGAATTATTGTATGGACGACAACCCCAAGGTATACTGGATATATTAAAAGAAGGATGGGAGGAGGAGGCCCTTCCCTCTGTAAATATACTTGAATATATCACACAATTACACAAAAATTAGACCTATCCTAAAATCTCAAATGGAAAAGGCACAAGCAGCCCAGGCTCATTGTTATAACCATGGCACGTCCCTTCAGGAGTTCCACCCAGGGGATCGAGTCATGGTATTGGTTCCTACCTCACATTCCAAATTACTGGCCCATTGGCAAGGCCCATATGAAGTTAAGGAGAGGAGGAAGGGTCTGGTCAATTATTTAGTTATCCAACCTAATCGTTGACCTAGAGAGCGGATTTATCATGTCAATTTGCTGAAACTGTGGAAGGAAAGGGATCCCAATCCCTCCTCCGGAAAGCCCTGCTCACTCTTCACACATAAATTGCACCTTAACTTCAGTGATGATTTGACTCACCAACAGCGACAAGAGCTTGAAGCGGTTATCCTGTCTGTCCCAGAGGTAGTGAGCAAAAAGCCTGGACGAACCTCCCTGGTTGCGCATGACATAGTAACAAAACCAGGGGTTATAGTCAGAGAACACCCATATTGGATTCCCAAAGCAAAAAAGGCAGAAGTGGAGCTGGAGATCAAACGAATCCTGGATCTAGGTGTGATAGAGGAGAGTTATAGTCCCTGCTCCCGTCCCATCGTGTTGGTCAAAAAGCCAGACGGAAGTTGGAGGTTTTGCAATGACTTCCGTCGGCTTAACCAAGTTTTCCAATTCAATGCCTATCTTATGTTGCAAGTGGATGATCTCCTTGAGCCACTAGGACATGCCAAATTTTTGTCTACTCTTGATATGATGAATGGGTTTCAGGCAGGTTCCCTTAACGGACTCCGCAAAGGAAAAGACTGCGTTTAGCACCCCTAGCGGACATTGGCAGTATCCTGTACTTCCATTCGGATTACAAGGGACACCCACTACCTTCCAATGTCTGGTGGACAAAGTGCTCCGATCCCATAATTCGTACAGTGCTGCCTACTTGGATGAAGTTGTCATCTATTCCAGCACCTGGAAGGAACACCTACAGCAGGTTAAGGCTGTATTACGGACACTAGTGAATGCTGGTCTTCGTATTAATCTAAAGAAATGCGATTTTGGATTGGTTGAAGCCAAATATTTAGGTTACTTAGTGGGCTGGGGGTATGGTTAAACAACAATACTCCAAAATAGATGTCATAGTGTATTGGTCCCGTCCGATAACCAAGTGGCAGGTACAAGCATTTCTCGGCTTAGCAGGTTACTATTGCCGGTTTGGACCCTGGTTTTCTGAGAGAGCAACACCCTTGACAAACCTGACAAAGGAGGGTAACCTAACCACGTGGTTTGGAATGATGCTACAGACGCTGCATTTAGTGACCTTAAGCAGGCCCTTACGTCAGCTCCTATTTTGAAAGTACCTGATTTTTCTTTGCCTTTCATTCTCTAGACGGATGCTTCATACACAGGTCTTGGTGCCGTGCTGAACCAAAGCGTCAATGGAGTGGAACACCCCATTATATACTTGAGTCGGAAACTGTTGGACCGAGAGACCAGTATGCGGCAGTGGAGCGGGAGGCTTTGGCGATAAAATGGGCGATTACTCGGCTGAAATACTACCTCTTGGGACGCGAGTTCACCGTGGTGACTGACCATGCACCTTTGCAATGGATGACATTACACAGGGATTCAAATCCACGAATCACAAGGTGGTTTTTAGACCTACAGCCTTACAAATTTTCATTCGTTTATCATTGAGGTCTGCTGCAGGCCAATGCTGATGCCCTTTCCCAGTGACAAGACCTCACGGACAGGTACGCCCAACCCGAAGGGTCTGGGCCATTGGGAGAGGGGTAATGGGGGCAACTAAGAGAGAGCTGAATGGACCAAGTCGAGGTGATTACCCACCAGCCCAGATGGTGGTGGGGTGCTCTAAACCTATTTATGTTATCTCTGCAGACCAAATATGGGAAAACCAGCCTGATTTAATGTCACTTCCTGTTCCGGTGCCCAGACTGACGTCACTTCCTGTTCTGGTCAAATTACATCAGTTCCGGTTTACAGCCTATAAAATCTCCATCTTGCCAAACTAGTTCAGTTTGATCTGAGAACTCAACCTGAGAACATCCTATTGTTTTCTTTAAACCTTTTGCAGCCAGGGACAATATACGGGTGGCTGCCCCAAACCTTTTTCAGTGTGTTGAGACTCATTCTTTTACAATTCAGGTAGTCCCCAGGTTATGGAGATCTGACCTACGACTTACGAACGGGGCCACAGCTGAAATGAATACGCCTCAGTAATTGCCGCTCTGTTATCTTTGGCCTGGGGACACTGCAAGCTATGGCTGGATGGAGGCTGGAGGGGGGGCGATTTTGCTGCTCGTGCAGCCCCCAGCGGCAAGCAGATTCACTGCCCGCCCACTCCATTCGTTCCCGGTGGGCGGCTGATAATGCTGCAAGCGGTGACCCTGTTTTGGCTGAACAGAGTCCATTGAGGGTGAATGGGGCAGCGGGGGGCAGCAATGTAGTGTGTCTCAGGTGGCTGCTTGTTGAATGGGGGCTTGGTGGGTGATTCATTACCCGCCTTTGGTTACACCGTGTTCGTTCTCGGTGGGCGGACACTGCAGGCAGCATACGGTAGTGGATGCGACTGTGAGGTGGGCTGGTAATGAACCACCCCTCGCCATCCCCATTCATTCTCAATAGCAAGCCTGCTTGTACTGTTACATACATAGCAGGAAGTTGTCTCTTGTCAGTATATCAGACGTGTTGACGACTGGTGCCTTCCTGCTGTGATAGAGTGTACAGTGCTGCGCAGAAGAGTTTATCTTAACCTTTTGTCTTCACCCTTCAAGAATGTCTCTGAAACACAAATCTGATGAAAGTGCTGGTGATATGGTAAAGAAGAGAAAAACCATCACCATTAAAAATAAAGTAGAAATAATAAAAAGGTCAGAGAGAAGTGAAACTCCATCATTCATTGCCAGAGCACTACAGCATTACAGACAGTCAACAATAGCATTTATTAAAATAATGTACCTGTTCCGACTTGCATACAAATTCAACTTAAGTACAAACCTAGAGTCCCTATCGCGTATGTAACCTAGGGACTGCCTGTATATAAGCCCTCACTGACTGACTCATCACTATTTCTCCAACTTCCCGTGTAGGTAGAATGGCTCATTCCTTACAGCTTACTTACAAAAGTTAGGCAGGTTTCATTTCGAAATTCTACGTGTTATGGTCATAACTGGAACCTACTTATGTACATATATACGGCCATAGCCTGCAGCTCAGTCGCTGTGTGAGGCGGAGTGGCGTCCCTCATCGTCGTGCCTCCCACGTAATTGAGTGCCTGCCCACAAGGCCGTCCTTAAGCGTCAATCCAATAGACACGCTGCCGCTAAATATTCACGGTTGAAGGACTGTGCTTATGCAAACGAAGATGAGATGGTCAGGGATAGACTAGTGTTTGGCACAAACTCAGCGAAAGTGCGAGAGAAACTTTTAAGTGCCGGATGTTAGCTAACATTAAATAAAGCCGAGGTCATCGCAAGAGATAGCACAAGCACGGCTGAGAACCTTCGATGCATGTACTCCAAGCCGCTCATGTGAACTGACTGTGAACACAGTACACAGAGAACAAGCAAGAGCTCCAAAGAACTCTGAACAAAAAACGCATTACACAATTGAGAAGGCAGCAAAAGAATATGAAGCGAGTGACGCATACAAGCATATTCATAAGTGCAGCCACTGCGGAAACAAACCACGGTGTAAACCGTAAGTTTAAATTAAGTGTATAGACATGTTGCCGCTGGCATTTGTCATGCCAACAACAACTACGATATGAGCGAGATACAAGTTTAATGAGAAGCCGCAGGGTATAAACAAGACTTTGGATCACTTTGTAACGGAGTTAAAATTGCTGGTGAGGGACTGTGCTTATGCAAACGAATAGGAAAGCAAGGTGTAAAGCTTAACTTTAAATTAAGTTCATAGACACGCTACTGCTGGCGTTTGCATTGCCTAAGACGAATACGATATTAACGAGATACAAATTTAATGAGAGGATGCAAGGTATAAACGAGACTTTTGATCACTTTGTAACTGAGTTAAAATTGCTGGTGAAGGACTGTACTTATGCAAACGAAGATGAGATGATCAGGAAATGAATAGTGTTTGGCACAAACTCAGCAAAAGTGCGAGAGAAACTTTTAAATGCTGGGTCTGAGCTAACATTAAATAAACCTGTGCACATCGCAAGATCACACGAGATAGTACAAGCACAGCTGAGAAGCATCGATGCATGTACTCCGAGCGGCTCACGTGAACTGACTTTGCCGGACTGGGAAAGGTAAACTCGTGCATGCAGTGTGTGATGTCTCAGATAAAGAGGAAGACGAGCTGTTTATTGATGCAGTAAGAAAGGAACAACCCTCTGAATCTGAACAAGCCTTTGTAGACATATCAATAGGAAAGCAAGGTGTAAAGCTTAAGTGTAAATTAAGTTCATTGACACGCTGCTGCTAAATATTCGCAGGCAAATCCATTACTTAATACCTGGAATGCCTGTTAAACATCTTAGATTCACGAGTACCGTACCGATTTGGGTAGTAAACACTTCGATGAATGAAAAATGTTATCTTTACAACAGTTCACAAACACAGAAAATAACTTGAACACAACACATCCTCCAAATACGAACCTGATTGCAAGAAAAAATGATAATCAAATCCTTGATGACAGCAACACTCATAACAGTGACAAAACAATTACATTGACAATCATGTTACATTATTTTTGAAATGTTTTCTTTTTCATAACTTCTTTAACACACTACTTTTCCGCCGCGAAGTGCAGGTATTTTGCTATATATATATATATATATATATATATATATATATATATATATATATATATATATATATATATATATATATATATATATATATATATATATATACACACACACATTTTAAATGTATATTAAATAATACGTTTTTGTGCAATTTACTTACCATGCTGTGCACTCAATAGTAGAGTATAAATACGCTGTCGAGCCTCACGGAAAACAAATGCTTGTCCAGGAAGTTCTGTTTCGTGAGGATCTTCCAATGTATTGCTGCATCCCACCTCGCCAACACTCAAGACATTGTAAACCATAAATCCCTCAGCTTTGATGTGCTGCTCCCTTGCAATCTTTAAAAAAAAAGATAAATAAAGCACAAATACTTTAAATAATATGAAAACAGAAAAAATAGCAATTTTGCAAAAATAGTGTTTTGTTTCCTCCATTGAAGATTAAAAAAAAACACATTCATTAACTTAGGCAGACTATAAGAGCTACTATAGTTGTTACAGGTTATGAAAATTTCCCTTAAAATAAATAGATATGCCATTTCTGTCCATGGAAAAAGTAACAGCTGGTATTGCCCCATTTTGCAGAAATAACCTCAAAACGGGCATTTACTATAACTAGTTATCAATCTCTTACATCGACAGCAAAACATTTATACTACTCCACAAGGCAGAACTCTTTCTGATGTGTGATGTCTGAGGGGTGTCTTGCATACACCACCCATTTCAAAACTCCTCACAATATCTCAATGGCATTTGTATCTGGGCTTTAGAGGGTTCTGGAATTGCAAAGTCATATATTTCTTTTCAGCCACTTTTTGGTGGATTCACATGTATGCACAGGAGCATTGTTGTGCTGCAAGGTACATTTTCAGTTGAGCTTCAGTCATTTTAACAGATGATGTCACATTACCCTCAACCACACTATAGTACTATGAAGAATTGAGCCTGCCACCTACATGGGAAGTTG
>NW_024380717.1:20000-26057 GCF_016835505.1 Polypterus senegalus | reverse complement strand
AAACCAGACGACACCGAGGACCCACTGAAAACCCCAAAGGTTCAACTGACTGCAACATTAAAACCTGGGGTAATTTCACCCCCTTTTTTATTGCCAATTTTTCCCTTTTTCCTTTTTTGGCTTTGTTTTGGGGTCAGAGGAGATAACCAAATAAAGGGACCAAAAGTTTTTCACACCCCATCAAAGAAATGTGCAGAATTTAATTAAATCTTAAAAATCCGCACGCCGACGGAAATTTTTGAAAACAATTTCTTTAGAGAATGATATTACCCCCTTAAACAAATCAAGAAAAAAAAATATCACAAAACAAGAGATTAACTATTTTTAAATCTGAAAACAGATAAAATTTAATTCAGTGTTGGTTTTGGGGTTTAGTTATAAGTTTCATTTAAAAAAATTTTACCCCACCTTAGAGTCAATCTAAAAAGAAAAAAAAAACCACTTGTGTTATAGAAAAATTTTGTCATTGTTTTGGGTAAGGATATTAACAAAAACCCCCCTCAATCCCGAGAAGAAAGTTCAATTTAAAAAGTAACCCAGAGGAAAGAAAGAAAATACTTTTGAGTCGTTTTGTAAATTGTTTTTTCACCGGCCCCCCAAAAGAAAGCACTTCTAGAACAGTAACGCCTGAAGTAACTTGGCATTGTGAATTTAAAAAATGTGCACCCCCAAGACAAAGTTCTTCCGGGAAAAATTATTTTCATTTCCCAAAAAAAAAAGGGAAAAAATGCTTTATAAACCCATTAGGAATCATTCCTAGAGACCTCAAGTTGTCCCCCTGTTGAAAACCATTTTTGCAACTGTACTGCTCCATCTTAGAAACCCCTTTTTCCTCTTTTATAGGAACATTTAATCCATCCAATAGAACTCAATTGGGGAAAGGGGGAACTACTATTGCCCAACTTGAACTTTTGATTTTAAAAAGAAAGTACTAAAGTTGAGGTGAAATTAAAGGCCAAGGAAAAAAACTTTTGACGAAAAAAAGCCAATTGGTAATAGAAAGCCACACCGGTTTTTAAATGGGTGGTTTTTTTTTAAAACAACCTCCTGGGAGAAAAAGAGATGAAGAAAACCCATTTCCCAATGTTTCTTTTACACACAGGAAGGTGTTGTAGAAAGTCAAAAACCCCAACAGGAAGTTTAAAACCCAAAAAAACAAGTCAGTGCAACTGTTGAAGAAAAATTTTAAACTAGGCGTGCATTCCCACAAAACTTCCATTTTTAAGCTGCGTCTTCTTTCTCTACAAGTCACAAGTTTTTTTCTGGAACCCGGGGATTTGAAATTTCCCCCAAAGAAGCATTTTCTTTGACAATGGAAAAGGAGGCATGTCAAGAAACTTAACTTTGCAGATCTTCCTTTCCACAAAAAAGAATGGTTTTATTAAACCTATAAAACTGAACCATGGGAAATTTTAACTTATTAAAAATAGCAAGTAACATTTAAAATGCAAGATCAGGCCCGAAAAAAGGGTACACAAAACCCGCCCCAATTCCCTTTGCACCCTAAATGGGACAAGAAAGTACCAGTTAAGGTGAAAATTGGGGGAAAGTCGCATCTTGGTTAGAAGATCATAGTGCAATATTTACAGAAGAACTTAACAAATTATGAAAAAAAGGTTATCCATTTACATTTTTGATATTCGGGGCAAATGGCATACATTTCAGCCCCAAAATTTTAAGAAGGTCACTGACGGAAAAAGCAAACGAGGACCACTAAAATCCCCCGGGTTCAACTGATGCAATTATAAATGCTGGGTTTAATTTCAGCCCCCTTTCTTATGTGCCATTACCTTTTCACCTTTTTTTCCTTTTTTTGGTTTAAAATGTCAGAGGAGATAACCCCTAAAGGGACCACAAGCTTCAACCATCAAAAAATGCAGAAATTTAATTAATCTGCCCTCCAAATCAGCCCAGGTTATCTCTAAAAAACAATTTCAATGATGAGACAATCTATCCCAACCCAAATAAAAAAAAAAATTCCAACAACAAGATGATTAATTTTAAACTCAAAAAGTAAAAAAAATTTAAATTTCAGTGTTTGTTTTGGGGGTTTTAGTTATAAGTTTTTTATTTCAAGAAAATTTTTTACCCCACCTTAGGACCTTAAAAAAGACAAAAAAACACTTGTAGCTTATAGAAAAACTTTTTCATTGTTTTGGGAAAAGGGGATATTTAATCAAAAACTTAAAACTAGTACAGTAAAGTTAAATTTAAAAAAGTAAAACGCGAAGGAAAGCACAAGAAAATTTTTTTTGAGTCGTTGTAATTTTTTTTTCTCCCGGTTCCCCAAAAGGCATTTACTGTTAGAACAGTGAACGTTTTCCCCGGGGAATTTCTTCTGGGAATTTAAAATGTGCAGCTCCCAAGCACAAAGTTCTTCCAGGTAAATGTATTTTCATTGGTCCCAAAAGGAATAGTAGAAATGTGTTTTTTATAAGCAACCCATTAGGAATATTCCTTTAGAGACCTACAAAAAGTGTTCCTCCGGAAAAAACCCCCTTAATTGTACTGCCCACTCTAGAATTTTCCCCTTTTCTCTTTCTCATATTGACACATTTAATCCATCCTTTCAAAATCGGAATGTGAAGGAAGGGACACCCCAATTCTGCCCCAACTCTGGAGCATTTACTGATTTTGAACAAGAAAATAAAGTTGAGGAAAATTAAGAAGGCCGGGGAAACATCTTGTAGAAAAAGCAAAGCAGAGCTGGTTTAATAGAAAGCCATCGGGTTTTGAAATGGATGGTTTTAATTACAAAAACAACTCCTGGGGGAAAAAAAATGAAGAAAAATTTTATTCCAATCTTTTTTTCTTTTTCCCAAAACAGAAAAAAGGTGTTAGAAAGTCATACAAAAATCCCCAACAGGAAGCCACCCCTACAAAAAAAAAACTGTTAAGAAATTTTAAGACAGGCTTTATTCCCAAAACTTCCATTTTTAATTTTGCAGTCCTTTTTTTTCATACATGTCCCAAAGTTTTTTTCAACTGTCAAGAACCACCCCAACAGGAAGCACTTATAAGACAATGGAAAAAGGGGGCATGTCAAGAAATCGTAACTTGGGGATTTCCTTTCCCAAAAAGAATGGTTTTTCCAATTTTATTAAAAAATGCAACCCCTCAGAAATGTGTAACTTTTTCGCAAAAAAAAGGTAACATTTAAAATGCAAGATCAGGAACCTAAGAAAGAACACACAAACTCTGCCCCAATTCAGATTACTATAATGTGGACAAGAAAGTACTAAAGTTAAGGTGAAATTGAGTGAAAGCTCGGAATCTTGGTTAGAAGATCATAGTCAATATTTACAGACAGAATTCAATCAAATTATGAAAACAAGGTTTCCTACTTACTCTTCTAGATCATTCTTGTGCGGCAAATGGAAGAGTTATTCTCAGCCCTCCAAACTTCACCAGAAGGTCACTGACGAAACAGCACGCAAAACCGAGGACCACTGAAATCCCCAGGTTCAACTTACTGAAACATTATAAACCTGCTGGGTTTAATTTTCCAGCCCTTTTCTATGTGCCATTACCCCTTTTCACCTTTTCCTTTTTGCTTTGATTTGGAAGTCAGAGGAGTCTGCACAAAAGGGACTCAAAGTCTTTCACCCCCAAATCAAAGTAAATGGCCATTCATTTAATCTGACCATCGTTAGTCAGCTGCCTGACGGTGTTATTCTAGAAAACAATTTCTAATGATGAGACATGATCTTATCCCTAAATCTAAATCAAGAAAAAAATATCACAACAACAAGATGATTAACTATTTTAAATCTCATAAACAGTATAAAAATTAATTCAGTGTTGGTGTTTTTGTGGTTTAGGGTTATAAGCTTTCTTTATTTCAAAGAACTTTACCCCACCTTAGAGCAACCACAAAAGACAAAAAAAAACACTTGATTATAGGTAAAACTTTCCTTTCATTGTATTGAGGGATAAAAATCAAAACTCTCTCAATACTCGGACAAAGTTCAAAAAAAAGTGAAACGTTTAGACGAAAGAAAAAAATACCTTTTGCAGTTGTCTGTAAAATTGTTTTCTACCAAGTTTCCCCAAAAGAAAGCACTTACCGATTAAACAGTGAACCTTTCCTTGAAGTAACTTAGGCATTGTAAGAATTAAAGTGCAGCCCACAAAAATTCTGTCCAGGTAAAAAACTTTCATTGGTCCCAAAAGTGAATAGTGAGAAAATGCTTTATAAGCAAACCCATTAGGAATCATTCTTAGAGACCTACACAGTCTCCCTCTGTTGAAAACCACCTTGCAACTGTATTTCTCCACTCTAGAATATTCCTTTTCCCTCTCTCATAGCTGTACATTTAATCCATCCCAATCGTATAACATCTGAATGTGAAGGAAGGACACTACCATTCTGCCCCAACTCTGAGCACCTTACTGGGTTTTTAAAAGAAAGTACCAAAGTTGAGGTGAAATTCAGAGGAAGCCATGAAACATCTTGTTCAAAAGCAAAGTCCACAGAGCTGGAAAGAAGCCATCACCGTTTTAAAATGTGGATGGTTTAATTGACATAAAACAACTCCTGGAGAGAAAAAGAGATGAAGAAAACATTTTCCATTCCAATAGTGCTTTCTTCCACAACACAGACAGGAAGGTGTGTAGAAAGTCATACTAAACTACCCCAACAGGAAGCACTTACCACTACAAAGAAACAAGTCAGTGCAACTGTTGAAGAAATTTTAAGACTAGGCATTGCATTCCCACAAAACTCCATTTCTTACAGTTCTGCAGTCTTCTTCTATTCTCATACATAAGTCACAACTTGTTTTTCTGGAGACTCGTCACTAGAAACCACCCCAACAGGAAGCACTTACTATAGACAATGGAAAAGTGAGTGCTACTGTCAAGAAATCTGTCAACTTTAAGCTTAGATCTTCCTTTTCCACAAAAGAATGGTTTCACCTTAATACCTATAAAAAACCTGCAACTCATCAGAAAGTGTAAACTTTATTCAGCAAATAGCAAGTAACATTTAAATGCAAGATCAGGAAACCTGAAAAGATACACTCACTAAACTCTGCCCCAACTTCTTAGTAGCACATCCTACTATAATGTGACAAGAAAGACTAAAGTTAAGTGAAATTGAGGAAAGCTCGGACATCTTGAGAAGATCATAGTGCAATATTTACAGACAGAACTTCAATCAAATTATGAAAACAAGGTTATCCTACTTACTACTCTAGATCATTCTGTGCGGCACAATGCATATAGTTGTATTCTCAGCCCTCCAAACTTTACTAGAAGGTCACCTAGCGGAAGCACGACACCGCTTAACAGGACCACTGAAATGCCTAGGTAACTGAACTGCAACATTATAAACCTGCTGGGGTTTAACTTTCAGCCCTTTCTTATGTGCATTACCTTTTCACCTTTCTTCCTTTTTGGCTTTGATTGGAATGTCAGAGGAGATAATCGTCAATAAAAGGGACTCACAAGTCTTTCACACCCCATCAAAGTAAATGTGCAGCAATTTCAATTGACATCATCGTTAGTCAGCGCCTACGTAAGTTATCTACGAAAACAATTTCTAATGATGAGACATGATCATTATCCCTTAAATCTAAATCAAGAAAGAAAAATATCACAACAACAAGATGATTTAACTATTTCCTTAAATCTGCATAAACAGTATAAAAATTTAATTCAGTGTTGGGTGTTTTGTGGTTTAGGTTATAAGTTTCTTTATTTCAAAGAGAACTTTTACCCACCTTAGAGTACAATTACAAAGACAAAAACACTTGTAGCTTATGTAAAACCTTGCCTTCATTTATTGCAAGGATATTTAATCAAAAACTCTCTCAATACTGAGTACAGTAAAGTTCAATTAAAAGTGAAACGCTTGAGAGTGAAAGGCACAAGAAATACTCTTTGCAGTCGTTGTAATGCTTTTCTATGAGTTGCCCCAAAAGAAAGCACTTACTCTGCATTAGAACAGTGAACGCTTTCCATAGTAACTTAGGATTGTAAAATGCAGCTCCAAGCAAAAAGTTCTTCCAGGTAAAATGTACTTTCATTGGTCCCAAAAAGTGAATAGTGTGAGAA
>NW_024380717.1:0-17500 GCF_016835505.1 Polypterus senegalus | reverse complement strand
AAAAGGGTTTTAAAAACCCAAAAAAATTTTTGGAAAAAAAAAAAAAGGGGAAAAAACCCCAAAAAGGGAAAAAAAAAAATTTTTTTTTTTAAAAAACCCCGGGGGAAAAAAAAAAAAAATTTTTTTCCCTTTTTTTTTTCCAAAACCAAACTTTTTTAAAACCCCAAAAAAACTCCCCGGGGGAACCCCATTAAAAAAAAAAATTTTTTTTTTAAAAAAAAAACCCCCTTTGGGTTTTTCCTTTAAAAAAAAGGGGTTTTCCTTTTTCCAAAAAAATTAAATTTTTTGGGGGTTTTTTCCTTAAAAAAAAAAAAAAAACAAAAAAGGGGGAAACTTAAAAACCCCCCCTTTTTTTTTTCCAAAAAGGGAAAAAAAATTTAAAAAAGGGGAAAAAAAATTTGGGAAAAAAAAGGCAACAAAAAAAAAAAAAATAAAAAAAAAAACCCCCCCCCCTTTTGGAAAAAAAAAAGGGGGGAAAAATTTCCCAAAAACCCCAAAAAAAAAAACCCCCCCAGGTTTAAAAATTTAAAAATTTTTAAAAAAATTTCCTTTTTTTCCCCCCTTTTTAAAAAAAAAATTTTTTTTCCCCCCCCCCGGGGGAATTGGGGAAATTAAAAAAAAGGGAAAAAACCCCCTTCAAAAAAAAAAAACCCTTTTTTTAATTTTTCCCCCCCCTTTCCTTTTTTTCCCTTTCCCTTTTTTTTTTTTTTTAAAAAAAAAAAAAAAAAAAAAATTTTAAATTTTTTAAAATTTTAAAAAAAAATTTAAAATTTAATTTTTTTTTTTGGGGGGTTTTTTTAAAAAAAAAAAAATTTTTTTAAAAATTTTTTCCCCAAAAAAACAAAAAAAAAAAAAAAAAAAAAAATTTTTTAAAAAAGGGGATAAAAAAAAAAATTTTTTTTTAAATAAAAAAAATTTTTTTAAAAAAAAAGGGAAAAAAAAAAAAAACCTTTTAAAAAGGCCAAAAAATTTTAAAAAATTAAAAAAACAAAAAAAAAGGGGAAAAAAAAAACCCCCAAAAGGGGTTTAAGAAAAAAAAAAACCCTTGGGGGAAAAGCCCGGAAATTCTTTTTTTAAAAATTTTTAAAAGGGGAAAAAAAAACCCAAAAATTTTTTGGGGAAAAAAAGGGGAAAAAAAAAAAAAAAAATTTTTTTTTTAAAAAAATTTTTTTTTTTCCCCTTTCCCCCAAAAAAAAAAACCCCAACCCCAAAAGGGGGGAAAAAAAACCCCCCCCTTTTCCCCTTTTTTTCCCCCCTTTTTTTTTTTTTTGGGGGGGAAAAATTTAATAAAAAAAGAAGGGGGGTTTAAAGGGGGCCCCTTTTTTGGGGGGGTTTTTTTTTAAAAAAAAAACCCCAAAAAAAAAAAATTTTTTAAAAAAATTTTTGGGGGAAAAAACAACCCAAAAGGGAAAAAAATTTTTAAAAAAAAAAAAAAAACCCCCTCCAAAAAAATTTTAAAAAAAATTTTTTCCTTTTTTTTTTTTTTTAAAAAAACCCCAAAAATTTTTAAAATTTTCCCCCCCCTTTTTAAAAAATTTTTTTCCCTAAAAAAAAACCCCCAAACAAAAAAATTTTTTTTTCCCAAAAAAAATTTTTTTTTTTTTTTTCCCCCCCCCTTTTTTTTTTTTTTAAAAATTAAAAAAAAAAAAAAAAAAATTTAAAAGGGGTTTTAAAAAATTTTTTTCCCAAAAGGGCCCCCCCAAAAAAAAAACCCCCCCCCCCAAAAAATTTTTAAAAAGGGAAAAAAAAAATTGGGGAAAAAGGGGAAAAATTTTGAAATTTGGAAAAAAAAAAAATTTAAAAGGCCCTTTTTTAAAATTTAAAAAAGGCCCCCCTTTTTTTAAAAATTGGGGGGGCCCCTTTTTTAAAAAAAAACCCCAAAAAAAAAAAAAAAAAAACCCCTTTAAAAAATTTTTCCCCCAAAGGGAAAAAACCCCCTTTTTTTCCCCCTTTTGGCCCAAACCCCACCCCCCCCGGGGGTTTTGGGGGGGGAAAAAAAAAAAGGGGGTTTTTTTTTCCCCCCATAAAAAATTTTTCCTTTTTTTTTTTTTTTTTCCCCCCAAAATTTAAAACTTTTTTTAATAAAGCCCCCCCAAAAAAATTAAAAAAAAAAATTAAAAAAAAACCCCTTTTTTTAAAAAAAAAAAAAATTTTTTAAAATTTTTTTTTTTAAAAAAAAAAAATTTTTTTTTTCAAAAAAATTTTCCCATTTTAAAAAAAAAAAAAAAAAATTTTTTTTTTTTAAAAAAAAATTTTTTCCCCCCGGGGGCCCAAAAAAAAATTAAAAAAAAAAAAAGGGGGGGGAAAAAATTTTTTTGGAAAAAAAAAACCCCCCCAAAAAAAAAAAAAAAAGGGGGGGGGGGAAAAAAAAATTTTTTTTCCCCCCTTTTTTTAAAAAAATTTTCCCCCCAAAAAAATTTAAAAAATTTTTTAAAAAGTTTTTTTTTCCCCCCAAAACCTTTTTTTAAAAAATTTTAAATTTTGGGGCCCCTAAAATTTTTTTTTTAATTTTTTAAAAAAAAAATTGGGGGGGGGGGGAAAAAATTTGTTTTTTAAAAAAGGGGGGGTTTTTAAAAAAAAAATTTTTTGGGGTTTTAAAAAACCCCCCCGGGAAAAAAAAAAAAAAAAAAAAAAATTTTTTCCCCCAAAAAGGGGGGGGTTAAAAAAAAAATTTAAAAAAGGAAAAAAATTTTTAAAAAAACCGGCCCGGGGAAAAATTTTCCAAAGGGGGGGAAAAAAAAAACCCCCCCCCCCGGGCCCCTTTTTTTAAAAAAAATTTTTCCCTTTTTTTTCCCTTCCCCCGCCCCCCCTTTTTAAAATTTTTTTTAAAAAAAAAAATTTTTTTGGGGGGGAAAAAAAAAAAGGGGGTTTTTTAAAAACCAATAAAAAAACCCGAAAGGTTTTTCCCCAAAAAACCCCCAAAAAAAAAATTTTTTTTAAAAAAAGAAAACCCCCCCCCCAAAATTTTTTTTTTAAAAAAAAAAAAAAAAAAAAATTTGGGAAAATTTTTTTAAAAAAAAAATTTGGGAAAATTCAATAAAAAAAAAACCCCCCTTTTAAAAAAACGGGGGTTTTGGAATTTTTTTTAAAAATTTAAAAACCCCAAAAAAAACCCAAAAAAACCCCCCCCCAAAAAAAATTTTGGGGGAAAAATTTTTTTCCCCCCCAAACCCCCCCCCAAAATTTTTAAAAAAAACCCCCCCCTTTTTTTTTTAAAAAAAAACCCAAAAAAAAAACCCGGGCCCCCCCCAAAAAAAGGGGGCCCCCTTTTTTTTTCCTTTTTGGGGGGGGGGAAAAAAAAAAAAAAAAGGGGGGAAAAAATTTTCCCCCCTTTTAAAAAAAAAAAATTTTAAAAAATTTAAAAATTTAAAAAACAAAAAAATTTAAAAAGGGGGGGTTTTTTTAAAAAAAAAAAAAAACCCAAAAAAATTAAAAAAAAACCAAAAAAAAAAATTTAAATTAGGTTTTTTTTTTTTTTTTTTTTTAAAAAAAATTTTTTAAAAAAAAAATTCAAAAAAAAAAAACCCAAAAAAAAAAAAAAAGGGGTCGGTAAAGGGAAAAAAAAACCCTCCCCAAAAAAAAAAATTCCCCCAAAAAAAAAACCCTTTTTTTTGGAAATTGTTTTTTAAATTCCCCCAAAAAAAAAATTTTTTAAAAAATTTTTTAAAAAAGGGAAAAAAAAAAGGTTTAAAAACCCTTTAAAAAAAAAAAACCCCCCCCCAAAAAAATTTTTTTTAAAAAAAACCCCCAAAAAAAATTTTTCCCCCCCCCCAAACCCCCCCCCCCTTTAAATTTTTTTAAAAAAAAAAATTTCCCCCCCCAAAAAAAAAAATTTTTTAAAAAATTTTTGGGGGGGAAAAATTGGGGAAAAAAATTTTTAGAAAACCAAAAAAGGGGAAAGGGGGTTTTTTTTTTAAAAAAAATTTTTTGGGGTTTTTGGGGGTTTAAAAAATAAAAAAAAAAAAAAAAAAAATTTTTTTTTTCCCCCCCCCCCCCAAAAAAAGGGGGGGAAAAAAATTTTAAAACCCCCCCAAAAAAACCCCCCCCAAAAAAAAAACAACAAAAAAAAAAAAGGGGGGGGGGGAAAAAAATTTAAAAAAATTTTTTTAAATTTTTTTTTAACCAAAAAAATTTTTTTTTTGGGGGGGGAAAAACCCCAAAAAAAAAGGGGAAATTTTAAAAAAAGGGGAAGGCCCCCTTTTTTTTTTTTAAAAAAAATTTTTTTTCCAAAAAAAAAAGGGTTTTAAAAAAAAAAAAAACCAAAAAGGGGGGGAAAAAAAAAAAACCAAAAAAAAAACCGGAAAAAAAAAAAATTTCCCCCCCTTCTTTCCCCCTTTTTTTAAAAAAAATTAAAAAAAATTTTAAAAGGGGGAAAAAAAATTTTTTTAAAAAAAAAAAAACCCCAAAAATTTTTTAAAAAGGAAAAAAAATTTTTTTCCTTTTTTTTTTTCCAAAGGGAAAGGGGTTTTTTTATTCCCCCTTTAAAAACCCCCCCCGGGGGGGAAAACCAAGGCCCCCGAAAACCCCCCCCCTTTTTAAAAAAAAGGGGGTTTTTAAAAATTTTTTTTTGGGTTTTCCCCCCCCGGGGGGAAAAAGGGGGAAAAAAAAATTTTTTTTTAAAAAACCCCAAAAAGGTTTTTTAAAAAAAATTTTTCCCCAAAAAAACCCCCAAAATTTTTAAAAAAAAATTTTCCCAAAAAAGGAAAAATTTTTTTAAAAATTAAAAAAAAATTTAAAAGGGCCTTTTTTTAAAAATTTTTTTTTCAAAAATTTTAAAAAAAATTTTTTTTTTAAAAAAAAAAAAAAAATTTTTTTAAAGGGAAAAAAACCCCCCTTGGGTTTTAAAAAAAAAATTTTCCCAAAAAAATTTTTTTTTTTGGGGGAAAAAAAAAAAAAACCCCCAAAGTTTTTTTTTTAAAAAAAAAAAAAAAAAAAATTTTTCCCCCCCCTTTTTTTTTAAAGGGGAAAAAAAAACCCCCCAAAAAACCCCTTGGGAAAAAAAAATTTTTTTGGGGGAAAAAGGGGGCCCCCAAAACCAAAAATTCTTTCCAAAAAAATTTTTTCCCCGGAAAAAATTTAGTGGGAAATTTTTTTAAAAATTTTTTTTTTTGGGGGCCCAAAAACCCCCCCCCGGGAAAAAAGGGGCCCCCCCCAAAAAGCCCCCCTTTTTTTAAAAAAAAAAAAAAAATTTTTTTTTAAAAAAAAAGGGGGAAAAAAATTTTTTCCCCCAAAAACCCCTTTTAAAAAAATTTTTCAAAAATTAAAAGGTTGGGTTTTTTTAAAAAGGGGGGGAAAAAAAGGGAAAAAAAAAACCCCAAAAAAAATTTTCCCCCCAAAAAAAAAATTTTTTTTAAAAAGCATAAAAAACCCCCGGGAAAAAAAAAAAAAGAAAAAATTTTTTTTTGGGTTTTTTTTTCCCCCCAAAAATTTTGGTGGGAAAAATTTTTCCCCCCCAAAAAACCAAAACCCCGGGGGTTTTGGGGAAAAAAAAAAGGGGGGTTTTTAACAAAAAATTTTTTTTGGGTTTTTTTCCCCTTTTTAAACCTTTTTTTCCCAAAAAAAAATTTTTTAAAAACCCCAAAAAAACCCCCAAGAAAAAAAAAAAACCCCCAAAAAAACTTTAAACCCTTTTACCCCCCCCCAAAAAAAAAAAAACCCAAAAAAATTTTAAAATTCAAAAAAAAAAAAAAAAAGGGGAAAAAAATTTAAAAAAAAAAAAAAAACCCCAAACCCTTTTAAAAAAAGGGTTTTTTTTTTTAAAAAAAAAAAAAAAAAAACCCCCCCTTTTTTTAAAATTTAAAAAAACCCCCTTTTTTCCAAAAAAAAAAGGCCCAATTTTTTAAAATTTTTTAAACCCGGGGTTTTTTCCCCCCTTTTTTAAAACCCCCCCCGGGGGAAAAAAAAAGGGAATCCCGGGGCCCCCCCAAAAAAAAGGGGGCCTTAATTTCCCCCCCCTTTTTTCCCCCCTTTTTTTTTTTTTTTTTTTAAAAACCCCAAAAAAAAAAAAACCCAAAAAAAAAAAAAAAAAATTTTTTTAAAAAAAATTTTTTAAAGGGGGGGTTTTTTTTTAAAAAAAATTTTTTTTAAGAAAATTAAAAAATTTAAAAAAAAAAAAAAAAAAAAAAAAATTTCCCCTTTTTTTTTAAAAAAAAAAAAAAAGGGGGTTTTTGGGTTGGGTTTAAAGTTTTTTTTTAAAAAAAAAATTTTTTCCCCCTTTTTTTTAAAAAAACCCTTTGGGGAAAAAAACCAAAAAAAAAAAAGGGGGGAATTTAAAAAATTTTTTAAAGGGGGAAAAAAATTTGGAAAAAAAAACCCAAAAAAATTTTTAAAAAATTTTTTTTAAAATTTTTTTTTCCCCCCCAAAAAAAAACCCCCCTTTAAAAAACCCCTTTTTTTTTTTTTTTTTCCCCTTAAAAAATTTTTGGAAAATTTTTTAAGGGGAAAAAAAATTTGGGAAAATTAAAAAAAAATTTTTGGTTTTGGGGGGAAAAAATTTTTTAAAAAAAAGGTTTTTTTTAAAAAAAACCCCCTTTTTTAAAAATTTTTTTAAAAATTTTTCCCCTTTTGGGAAAAAAGGGGGGGGGAAAACCCAAGTTTTTCCCCCCAAAAAAAATTTTTTCCCCCAAAACAAAAAAAGGTTAATAAAACCAAAAAACCCAAAAATTTTTTTTTTCCCTTTTTTTTTCCCCTTTTCCTTTTTGGTTTTTTTTTTTTGGGGAAAAATTAAAAAGGGGGAATTTCCCGGGAAAAAATAAAAAAATTTTTTTTAAATTTTTTTTTTTTCCCCCCCAAAAATTTTTAAAAAATTTTTAAATAAAAAAAACCCCAAAAAAAAAAAAAACCAACAAAATTTTTTTTTAAAAAACCGGAAAAAAATTTTTTTTGGGGGGGGTTTTTTTTAAATTTTTTAAAAAAAAAAGGGGGGTTCCCGGGAAAAAAAAAAACCGGAACCCTTTCAAAAAAAGGGGTTGAAAAAAAAATTCCCCCAAAAGGAAAAAAAAAAAAAGGGGGGAAAAAAAAATTTTTTTTTTAAAAAATTTTTAAAAATTTAAAAAAAAAAAAATTTTAAAAAAAAAACCCCCCGGGGAAAAAAAAAAATTTTCCCCCCCCCCAAAAAAAAAAATTTTTTTTTGGGGGGGGGGGGTTTTTTTTTTGGTTAAAAACCTATTAAATTTTCCCCCCTTTTTTTAAAAATTTTTTTTTTTCCCCCGCCCCTTCCCCCAAAACCCCTTTTTCCCCCCAAAAAAATTTTCCCCCCAAAACCCCCCGGGGGGGGGAAAATTTAAAAACCCCCAAACCCCCAAATTAAAAAAAAAAAAAAGGGGGAAAATTCCCCCCCAAAAAAACCCCAAAAAATTTTTTTTTTTTTTTTAAAAAAAAGGGGGAAAAATTTTAAAAAAAAAAAAAATTTAAAAAAAAAAAATTTTTCCCCTTTTTTTCCCCCCCCCCAAAAGGGGCCTTTAAAACCCCCCCCCCGGGGAAAAAAAACCCCCCAAAAAAAAAAAAAAAAAAAAAAGGAAAAATTTTCCAAAAAAAAACCCCAAACAATTTTTTTTTCCCCCTTTTTTTTTTTTAAAAAACCTTTTTTCGGAAAATTTTTTAAAATTAAACAAAAAAAAAAAAAAAAAAATTTTTTTTAAAGAAACCCCCTTTTTTTTAAAAAAATTTTTAAAAAAACCCCTTTTTAAAAAAAACCAAAAAATTAAAAAAAAACCAAAAAAAAATTTTTTTTTTTTTTTTAAAAAAATTTAAAAAAAAAAAAATTTTTAAAAATTTAAAAAAAAAGGGGGGGGAAAAAAGGGAAAGTTTAAAAATTTTTCCCCCCAAAAAATTTCCCGGAAAAAAAAATTTTTGGCCCTTTTTTTTTTAAAAAAATTTTTTTTTGGTTTAAAAAAACCCCCAAAAAGGCCCCCTTTAAAACCCCCCTTTTTTCCCCCCTTTTTCCCGGGGCCCCCTTTTCCCCCCCCTTTTTAAATTTTTCCCCCCCGGGGCCCCCCCCCCCCAAAAAAAAAAAATTTTAAAAAAATTTTAAAAAATAAATTAAAAAAGGAAAAAAAACCCCCCAAAAAAAAAAAAAATTTTAAAATTTTTTTAAAAAATTTTAAAAAAAAAAAATTCCCAAAAAAAAAAAAAAAAATTTTTTTTTTAAAAATTTTTTCCCCCTTTTTTTGCAAAAAAAAATTTTTAAAAAGGGTTTTTAAAAATTTAAACAAAAAAAAAAAAAAAAATTTTTTTAAAAAAAAAAATTTTTGGGAAAAGGGGAACCTTTTTAAAAAAACCCCTTTTTTTCCCCCTTTTAAAAAAAAAAAGGGGGGGGGGGGTTTTTGGGGGGAAAAAAAAAAAAGGAAATTAAAAAACCCAAAAAATTTTTTTTTTTTAAAAAAAAATTTTTAAATTTAAAAAAAAAACCCCAAAACCCCCTTTTTTTTTAAAAAAAAGTTTAAAAAAGGGCAAAATTAAAAAAACAAAAACCCCCCAAATTTTTTTTTAAAAGGGGAAAAACCCAAATTGGGGGAAAAAAAAAAAAAAAACCCCAAAAAAAAAAAACCCCAAAAAAAAGGGCCCCCCCTTTAAATTTTTTTTTTAAAAGGAATTTTTTTTTCCCCCCCAAATTTTTAAAAACCCTTTGGGAAAAAACCCCAAAAAATTTAAAAGAAAAAAAAAAAATTTTTTTTTTTCCCCTTTTTTTTTTCCCCCCTTTCCCGGGGCCCCCCCAAACCCCAAAAAAATTGGAAACAAAGGGCCCCCAAAATTTTTTTTTCCCCCCAAAAGGGGGTTTTTCCCTTTTTTTTTCCCCCCTTTTTTTAAAAGGGGGGAAATTTTTTAAAAAAAAAATTTTGGGCCCCCAACCCCCAAAAAAAAAAAAAATTTTAAAAAGGGGTTTTTTTTAAAATTTAAAAAAAAAAAAAAAATTTTAGGGGGGTTTTTTAAATTAAAAAAAAAAAAAAATTTTTAAAATTTAATTTAAAAAAAAAAAAAAAAAAATTTATTTTTTTTTTTTTTTTTACTACTTCTAGATCATTCTTGAATGCGGCACAATGGCATAGTTGTATTCTCAGCCCTCCAAACTTTACCAGAAGGTCACTCGATTGGAAACAGCACGCATAATCAAGAGGACCACTGAAATGCCCAGGTTCAACTGACTGCAACATTATAAACCTGCTGGGGTTTAACTTTCAGCCCCTTTCTCTTATGTGCCATTACTCCTTTTCACCTTTCTTCCTTTTTTGGCTTTGATTTGGAATGTCAGAGGAGATAATCGTCAATAAAAGGGACTCACAAGTCTTTCACACCCCATCAAAGTAAATGTGCAGCAATTTCAATTTAATCTGACCATCGTTAGTCAGCGTCTGGCGGTGTTATCTCTAGAAAACAATTTCTTAATGATGAGACATGATCATTATCCCTTAAATCTAAATCAAGAAAGAAAAATATCACAACAACAAGATGATTAACTATTTCCTTAAATCTGCATAAACAGTATAAAAATTTAATTCAGTGTTGGTGTTTTGTGTGGTTTAGGTTATAAGTTTCTTTATTTCAAGAGAACTTTTACCCCACCTTAGAGTACAATCTACAAAGAAAAAAAAAACACTTGTAGCTTATAGTAAAACTTTGCCTTCATTGTATTGCAAGGGATATTTAATCAAAAAACTCTCTCAATACTCGAGTACAGTAAAGTTCAATTAAAAAGTGAAACGCTGAGAGTGAAAGCACAAGAAAATACTCTTTTTTGCAGTCGTCTTGTAAATTGTCTTTTCTACCGAAGCTGCCCCAAAAGAAAGCACTTACTCGCATTAGAACAGTGAACGCTTTCGGTTGAAGTAACTTAGGCATTGTAAGAATTTAAAATGTGCAGCTCCCAAGCACAAAGTTCTTCCAGGTAAAATGTACTTTCATTGTCCCAAAAAAGTGAATAGTGTGAGAAAATGTGCTTTTATAAGCAACCCATTAGGAATCATTCCTTAGAGACCTACACAAAGCTGCTCCTCCTGTTGAAAAACCACCTTTGCAACTGTACTGCTCCATCTCTAGAATATTCCCTTTTCCTCTCTCTCATAGCTGTACACATTTAATCCATCCCAATCGTATAACATCGTAAATGTGAAGGGAAGGACACTACCAAATTCTGCCCCAACTTCTGAGCACTTACTGGATTTTGAACAAGAAAGTACTAAAGTTGAGGTGAAATTCAGAGTAAGGCCATGAAACATCTTGTATGCGAAAAAGCAAAGTCACAGAGCTGGTCGAATAGAAAGCCATCACCGGTTTTCGAAAATGTGGATGGTTTTAATTGACATAAAACGAACCTCCCTGGGAGAAAAGAGATGAAGAAAACATTTTCCATTCCAATCAGTTTTCGCGCTTTCTTCCACAACACAGCACAGGAAGGTGTGTAGAAAAGTCATACTAAAACTACCCCAACAGGAAGCACTTACCACTACAAAGAAACAAGTCAGTGCAACTGTTGAAGAAATTTTACAGACTAGGCGTTGCATTCCCACAAAACTTCCATTTCTTACAGTTCTGCAGTCTTCTTCTATTCTCATACATAAGTCACAACGTTGTTTTTCTGGAGACTCGGTCAGCTAGAAACTACCCCAACAGGAAGCACTTACTATAGACAATGGAAAAGTGAGTGCTACTGTCGAAGAAATCTGTGCAACTTTAAGCGAGATCTTCCTTTCCACAAAAAGAATGGTTTTACCTTAATACCTATAAAACTGCAACCTATCAGAAATGTGTAACTTATTACAGCAAATAGCAAGTAACATTTAAACATGCAAGATCAGGAAACCTGAAGAAAGATACACTACCAAACTCTGCCCCAACTTCTTAGCACTTACTATAATGTGGACAAGAAAGTACTAAAGTTAAGGTGAAATTCGGAGTGAAAGCTCGGACATCTTGGTTAGAAGATCATAGTGCAATATTTACAGACAGAACTTCAATCAAATTATGAAAACAAGGTTATCCTACTTACTACTTCTAGATCATTCTTGTGCGGCACAATGGCATAGTTGTATTCTCAGCCCTCCAAACTTTACCAGAAGGTCACTCGACGGGAAACAGCACGCACACGCAGGACCACTGAAATGCCCAGGTTCAACTGACTGCAACATTATAAACCTGCTGGGGTTTAACTTTCAGCCCCTTTCTCTTATGTGCCATTACTCCTTTTCACCTTTCTTCCTTTTTTGGCTTTGATTTGGAATGTCAGAGGAGATAATCGTCAATAAAAGGGACTCACAAGTCTTTCACACCCCATCAAAGTAAATGTGCAGCAATTTCAATTTAATCTGACCATCGTTAGTCAGCCTGACGGTGTTATCTCTAGAAAACAATTTCTTAATGATGAGACATGATCATTATCCCTTAAATCTAAATCAAGAAAGAAAAATATCACAACAACAAGATGATTAACTATTTCCTTAAATCTGCATAAACAGTATAAAAATTTAATTCAGTGTTGGTGTTTTGTGTGGTTTAGGTTATAAGTTTCTTTATTTCAAGAGAACTTTTACCCCACCTTAGAGTACAATCTACAAAAGACAAAAAAAAAACACTTGTAGCTTATAGTAAAACTTTGCCTTCATTGTATTGCAAGGGATATTTAATCAAAAAACTCTCTCAATACTCGAGTACAGTAAAGTTCAATTAAAAAGTGAAACGCTGAGAGTGAAAGCACAAGAAAATACTCTTTTGCAGTCGTCTTGTAAATTGTCTTTTCTACTAAAGCTGCCCCAAAAGAAAGCACTTACTCGCATTAGAACAGTGAACGCTTTCGGTTGAAGTAACTTAGGCATTGTAAGAATTTAAAAATGTGCAGCTCCCAAGCACAAAGTTCTTTCCAGGTAAAATGTACTTTCATTGGTCCCAAAAAAGTGAATAGTGTGAGAAAATGTGCTTTTATAAGCAACCCATTAGGAATCATTCCTTAGAGACCTACACAAAGCTGCTCCTCCTGTTGAAAAACCACCTTTGCAACTGTACTGCTCCATCTCTAGAATATTCCCTTTTCCTCTCTCTCATAGCTGTACACATTTAATCCATCCCAATCGTATAACATCGTAAATGTGAAGGGAAGGACACTACCAAATTCTGCCCCAACTTCTGAGCACTTACTGGATTTTGAACAAGAAAGTACTAAAGTTGAGGTGAAATTCAGAGTAAGGCCATGAAACATCTTGTACGAAAAAGCAAAGTCACAGAGCTGGTCGAATAGAAAGCCATCACCGGTTTTTGAAAATGTGGATGGTTTTAATTGACATAAAACGAACCTCCCTGGGAGAAAAGAGATGAAGAAAACATTTTCCATTCCAATCAGTTTTCGCGCTTTCTTCCACAACACAGCACAGGAAGGTGTGTAGAAAAGTCATACTAAAACTACCCCAACAGGAAGCACTTACCACTACAAAGAAACAAGTCAGTGCAACTGTTGAAGAAATTTTACAGACTAGGCGTTGCATTCCCACAAAACTTCCATTTCTTACAGTTCTGCAGTCTTCTTCTATTCTCATACATAAGTCACAACGTTGTTTTTCTGGAGACTCGGTCAGCTAGAAACTACCCCAACAGGAAGCACTTACTATAGACAATGGAAAAGTGAGTGCTACTGTCGAAGAAATCTGTGCAACTTTAAGCGAGATCTTCCTTTCCACAAAAAGAATGGTTTTACCTTAATACCTATAAAAACTGCAACCTATCAGAAATGTGTAACTTATTACAGCAAATAGCAAGTAACATTTAAACATGCAAGATCAGGAAACCTGAAGAAAGATACACTACCAAACTCTGCCCCAACTTCTTAGCACTTACTATAATGTGGACAAGAAAGTACTAAAGTTAAGGTGAAATTCAGAGTGAAAGCTCGGACATCTTGGTTAGAAGATCATAGTGCAATATTTACAGACAGAACTTCAATCAAATTATGAAAACAAGGTTATCCTACTTACTACTTCTAGATCATTCTTGTGCGGCACAATGGCATAGTTGTATTCTCAGCCCTCCAAACTTTACCAGAAGGTCACTCGACGGGAAACAGCACGCACACCGCAGGACCACTGAAATGCCCAGGTTCAACTGACTGCAACATTATAAACCTGCTGGGGTTTAACTTTCAGCCCCTTTCTCTTATGTGCCATTACTCCTTTTCACCTTTCTTCCTTTTTGGCTTTGATTTGGAATGTCAGAGGAGATAATCGTCAATAAAAGGGACTCACAAGTCTTTCACACCCCATCAAAGTAAATGTGCAGCAATTTCAATTTAATCTGACCATCGTTAGTCAGCGTCTGACGGTGTTATCTCTAGAAAACAATTTCTTAATGATGAGACATGATCATTATCCCTTAAATCTAAATCAAGAAAGAAAAATATCACAACAACAAGATGATTAACTATTTCCTTAAATCTGCATAAACAGTATAAAAATTTAATTCAGTGTTGGTGTTTTGTGTGGTTTAGGTTATAAGTTTCTTTATTTCAAGAGAACTTTTACCCCACCTTAGAGTACAATCTACAAAGAGACAAAAAACACTTGTAGCTTATAGTAAAACTTTGCCTTCATTGTATTGCAAGGGATATTTAATCAAAAAACTCTCTCAATACTCGAGTACAGTAAAGTTCAATTAAAAAGTGAAACGCTGAGAGTGAAAGCACAAGAAAATACTCTTTTTTGCAGTCGTCTTGTAAATTGTCTTTTCTACCGAAGCTGCCCCAAAAGAAAGCACTTACTCGCATTAGAACAGTGAACGCTTTCGGTTGAAGTAACTTAGGCATTGTAAGAATTTAAAAATGTGCAGCTCCCAAGCACAAAGTTCTCTCCAGGTAAAATGTACTTTCCATTGGTCCCAAAAAAGTGAATAGTGTGAGAAAATGTGCTTTTATAAGCAACCCATTAGGAATCATTCCTTAGAGACCTACACAAAGCTGCTCCTCCTGTTGAAAAACCACCTTTGCAACTGTACTGCTCCATCTCTAGAATATTCCCTTTTCCTCTCTCTCATAGCTGTACACATTTAATCCATCCCAATCGTATAACATCGTAAATGTGAAGGGAAGGACACTACCAAATTCTGCCCCAACTTCTGAGCACTTACTGGATTTTGAACAAGAAAGTACTAAAGTTGAGGTGAAATTCAGAGTAAGGCCATGAAACATCTTGTACGAAAAAGCAAAGTCACAGAGCTGGTCGAATAGAAAGCCATCACCGGTTTTCGAAAATGTGGATGGTTTTAATTGACATAAAACGAACCTCCCTGGGAGAAAAGAGATGAAGAAAACATTTTCCATTCCAATCAGTTTTCGCGCTTTCTTCCACAACACAGCACAGGAAGGTGTGTAGAAAAGTCATACTAAAACTACCCCAACAGGAAGCACTTACCACTACAAAGAAACAAGTCAGTGCAACTGTTGAAGAAATTTTACAGACTAGGCGTTGCATTCCCACAAAACTTCCATTTCTTACAGTTCTGCAGTCTTCTTCTATTCTCATACATAAGTCACAACGTTGTTTTTCTGGAGACTCGGTCAGCTAGAAACTACCCCAACAGGAAGCACTTACTATAGACAATGGAAAAGTGAGTGCTACTGTCGAAGAAATCTGTGCAACTTTAAGCGAGATCTTCCTTTCCACAAAAGAATGGTTTTACCTTAATACCTATAAAACTGCAACCTATCAGAAATGTGTAACTTATTACAGCAAATAGCAAGTAACATTTAAACATGCAAGATCAGGAAACCTGAAGAAAGATACACTACCAAACTCTGCCCCAACTTCTTAGCACTTACTATAATGTGGACAAGAAAGTACTAAAGTTAAGGTGAAATTGAGTGTGAAAGCTCGGACATCTTGGTTAGAAGATCATAGTGCAATATTTACAGACAGAACTTCAATCAAATTATGAAAACAAGGTTATCCTACTTACTACTTCTAGATCATTCTTGTGCGGCACAATGGCATAGTTGTATTCTCAGCCCTCCAAACTTTACCAGAAGGTCACTCGACGGGAAACAGCACGCACACCGCAGGACCACTGAAATGCCCAGGTTCAACTGACTGCAACATTATAAACCTGCTGGGGTTTAACTTTCAGCCCCTTTCTCTTATGTGCCATTACTCCTTTTCACCTTTCTTCCTTTTTTTGGCTTTGATTTGGAATGTCAGAGGAGATAATCGTCAATAAAAGGGACTCACAAGTCTTTCACACCCCATCAAAGTAAATGTGCAGCAATTTCAATTTAATCTGACCATCGTTAGTCAGCGTCTGACGGTGTTATCTCTAGAAAACAATTTCTTAATGATGAGACATGATCATTATCCCTTAAATCTAAATCAAGAAAGAAAAATATCACAACAACAAGATGATTAACTATTTCCTTAAATCTGCATAAACAGTATAAAAATTTAATTCAGTGTTGGTGTTTTGTGTGGTTTAGGTTATAAGTTTCTTTATTTCAAGAGAACTTTTACCCCACCTTAGAGTACAATCTACAAAAGACAAAAAAAAACACTTGTAGCTTATAGTAAAACTTTGCCTTCATTGTATTGCAAGGGATATTTAATCAAAAAACTCTCTCAATACTCGAGTACAGTAAAGTTCAATTAAAAAGTGAAACGCTGAGAGTGAAAGCACAAGAAAATACTCTTTTTTGCAGTCGTCTTGTAAATTGTCTTTTCTACCGAAGCTGCCCCAAAAGAAAGCACTTACTGCATTAGAACAGTGAACGCTTTCGGTTGAAGTAACTTAGGCATTGTAAGAATTTAAAAATGTGCAGCTCCCAAGCACAAAGTTCTCTCCAGGTAAAATTTACTTTCCATTGGTCCCAAAAAAGTGAATAGTGTGAGAAAATGTGCTTTTATAAGCAACCCATTAGGAATCATTCCTTAGAGACCTACACAAAGCTGCTCCTCCTGTTGAAAAACCACCTTTGCAACTGTACTGCTCCATCTCTAGAATATTCCCTTTTCCTCTCTCTCATAGCTGTACACATTTAATCCATCCCAATCGTATAACATCGTAAATGTGAAGGGAAGGACACTACCAAATTCTGCCCCAACTTCTGAGCACTTACTGGATTTTGAACAAGAAAGTACTAAAGTTGAGGTGAAATTCAGAGTAAGGCCATGAAACATCTTGTACGAAAAAGCAAAGTCACAGAGCTGGTCGAATAGAAAGCCATCACCGGTTTTCGAAAATGTGGATGGTTTTAATTGACATAAAACGAACCTCCCTGGGAGAAAAAGAGATGAAGAAAACATTTTCCATTCCAATCAGTTTTCGCGCTTTCTTCCACAACACAGCACAGGAAGGTGTGTAGAAAAGTCATACTAAAACTACCCCAACAGGAAGCACTTACCACTACAAAGAAACAAGTCAGTGCAACTGTTGAAGAAATTTTACAGACTAGGCGTTGCATTCCCACAAAACTTCCATTTCTTACAGTTCTGCAGTCTTCTTCTATTCTCATACATAAGTCACAACGTTGTTTTCTGGAGACTCGGTCAGCTAGAAACTACCCCAACAGGAAGCACTTACTATAGACAATGGAAAAGTGAGTGCTACTGTCGAAGAAATCTGTGCAACTTTAAGCGAGATCTTCCTTTCCACAAAAAGAATGGTTTTACCTTAATACCTATAAAAACTGCAACCTATCAGAAATGTGTAACTTATTACAGCAAATAGCAAGTAACATTTAAACATGCAAGATCAGGAAACCTGAAGAAAGATACACTACCAAACTCTGCCCCAACTTCTTAGCACTTACTATAATGTGGACAAGAAAGTACTAAAGTTAAGGTGAAATTGAGTGAAAGCTCGGACATCTTGGTTAGAAGATCATAGTGCAATATTTACAGACAGAACTTCAATCAAATTATGAAAACAAGGTTATCCTACTTACTACTTCTAGATCATTCTTGTGCGGCACAATGGCATAGTTGTATTCTCAGCCCTCCAAACTTTACCAGAAGGTCACTCGACGGGAAACAGCACGCACACCGCAGGACCACTGAAATGCCCAGGTTCAACTGACTGCAACATTATAAACCTGCTGGGGTTTAACTTTCAGCCCCTTTCTCTTATGTGCCATTACTCCTTTTCACCTTTCTTCCTTTTTTGGCTTTGATTTGGAATGTCAGAGGAGATAATCGTCAATAAAAGGGACTCACAAGTCTTTCACACCCCATCAAAGTAAATGTGCAGCAATTTCAATTTAATCTGACCATCGTTAGTCAGCCTGACGGTGTTATCTCTAGAAAACAATTTCTTAATGATGAGACATGATCATTATCCCTTAAATCTAAATCAAGAAAGAAAAATATCACAACAACAAGATGATTAACTATTTCCTTAAATCTGCATAAACAGTATAAAAATTTAATTCAGTGTTGGTGTTTTGTGTGGTTTAGGTTATAAGTTTCTTTATTTCAAGAGAACTTTTACCCACCTTAGAGTACAATCTACAAAAGACAAAAAAAACACTTGTAGCTTATAGTAA
>NW_024380716.1:0-9000 GCF_016835505.1 Polypterus senegalus | reverse complement strand
CACAGTTCTGTACATTGCATTTCCAGGGTACCTTCTGAAGTCTCACACGGACAAAACACAACACCATGCAAGATTCGACGTAAGCATTTGAAATAGTCTCTCGTTTGAGATGCCATTGCCAGCTACCTAATTCTGAATAGGACCTTATTTAGAATATGTTATACTATTTTCATTGTTAGTTAATTAATTAATTACTTGTACTATTTTCTTAGAACATTATGAAAATTTCCTTTTAGTACCACAAATGGTGTATGGACCAGTTCTGTTTGATGTCAGAGCTTTTGTAGTGTGGCTTGGATGAATCAGTCCTTCTTCATTTGAGGTACAGCTAGGTGGGTCACAGTAAGACATAAGCACAAGTAAAGGATGGACCCTATTCTCATCCATGAACCCCAGAATTGGAAATGTCAAACCATTTGCAGAATTGAACAATGACTCTGAAAACCCTGTGGTGGTAGGCAGGTATATGGTGAACTTAGTCTGTAGATGTGTCAAAATGAAGGTTTGCTCCGGGAGCAGACACTTGTACAGTGTATTGTCTTCTGAGTCCACAGGTGGGGGAATGCCCTGAAAGGGTGTATAAACTGTTGGCTAGATTAGGGATGGATCTAGATATCATTGTCCATGTTTGAACAAATAACGTAAATAAAGGTAGGTTATCAGTCAAAATTGAAAGAGTTAAGTGCCGAGGTATAGAATTGACATGGTAGACTTCTCCAAATGTCTTCCTGTGGTGCACAGCCATCCAGGTAAGACTGAAGACATTAAAACATTTAATACATGGCTCAAACCTTGAAAAAGGATAGAGAGATATAGGTTTATGGCACATTGGGACTCTTTCCGGAAAAGACAGAACCTTGTTCTGCTGTGATGGCTTAGATTTGAACAGAAGGATATATTGAAGAAGGATATGAGTAGGGTAGTGAAGGATTGGGGGACAGAAAGGTTAGGACAGGTCAGGTTTAGAATTTCACATAAAGGAATGAACACTGGTGAAATCCCTGCAGTCTGAATACCTGGAGCACACTGTTATTGAGCATGCAGTCCTCTACATGCTACACTATATCCACTTCTTTTTGGATGAACCGGGTAGTTATGTGAAGATTATTATTATATTTTTCAAGTACATTCAACACCATCCAACCCTCCATTCTTAAATATAAACAGGAGAGGATGGTTGTAAACTCCACATTCCCCTCCTGGATTCATAACTACCTGATTAGATGACTTCAGTTTGTCAAACTGGGGACCAGTGTCTTAGAGACGGTAGTGAGCAACATTTGGGCCCCACAAGTAACTGTTCAGTCTCCATTTTTGTTCAAATTATACACAGCAGACTTTATGTTTAAGTTGGACTTTTGTCACATTCAGAAGTACTCAGTTGATACAGCTATTGTAGGATGCATAAGGAATGGACAGGAAGGAGAATATAGGGGTCTGATTGGAGCTTTCAGTGACTGGAGCAATAAAAACTGCCTGGTTCTAAAACACAACGGAAACCAAGGAGATGATTGTGGATTCCTCCTTCAGCCTGTTAACATCTGAGAGGAGGACATTGAGGTGGTGCAGACTTATAAATATCTAGTTGCCCCCCTTGATGACAGACAGGACTGGTCTGTGAACACAGATACCCTCTACAGGAAGGTGCAGAGCAGGCTCTTTTTCCTCAGATCATTTTGCTTATGTAGTGAAATGTTGTCTCTTTTCTATATATGCCAGTGTCCCTTTCTTTGCTGCCATGTGTCGGAGAGGCAGTATGACAGAAAAGAAAATGAACAGATTGGACAAGCTGGTGAAGAAGTCTGGGTCAGTACTAGGTAGAATTATGGTCTCACTGGGGATGGTGGTGGAAAGAAGGTACAGGCCATCCTTGACAATAGCAGTCACCCTGTCCACAACATTTTGGCAGATCAAGGAAGTAAATATAGCAATTTTCTTCTCTCACTGCACTGTCAAACAGAATACTTTAGATGATCATTTGTTTCTACTGCTGTGAGATTTTATATCTCCATTGTCAACGCAAGTGATTCATGACCTTGTCACCACTCTACCTTCTGACACTGTAACAATTAGCAGTTTGTACTTTTTACTATTTATTTATTGTTTTGTTCTCCTTGTGTTTTTTTTTAAATAAATCATAATATTTTTTACTGATGTGCTTGAGCTACTGGACACCTCAGGGATGAATAAAGTATCTATTGTAAAAGAAGAGAGGGAGAGAGCAAAAAGATTTTGGGATCCACCCGTATATTGACATACAAAACAATTCCTTGCAAAAAAGGCACAGAGTAACTCCTTGGGCAGAGTCCAAAATGGGAGTAATTCAAGATGTGGTTTAGTTGGAACTTATAGGAGACAGCCAGGAAGAGGTGAGTTCAATGCTGGAAGTGATATCAATTGGAGGTGAGGTCATGGAGGGAACATGGGAGCTGGTGTTTTTTAATCTTAGCTTCCCTTCTGGTGGTCAGTAGGAGAAGAAGAAAGATGTTAGTGTGCTTCATCAACCCTGGCTGTGCATCTTCACCTCTGTCAAAGGGGACATTTTTGTACACTTTGTCATTCCATTTCTCTTAGGAAAAGAAACATGTAAATATTACATTTAAAACCCAGCAGATGAACAGGCAATAGGCACCCATTGTTGGGACTGAGGCGAGAAGTTAAAAGACAAACATCCTGGGTTATCCTGTTAGTGATTGTTGTGATGGCTGTCTACAGGATATCGGTATTTGCTGTCTTGCAAAAAATCACCGATTTGAAGTTTTAACTGCTTAAACATATAAACAATATAACATTGTGATAAAAGAACTGCTCCTTCCTTGGAGGATGTATACATTTACCTGACTTGGAAATTAACATGTCTGAGAGTATTGGTTTCTAATCAGCTGTGTCCTCATTGATAGCTGGTAACAATACATTTTGTTAACTTGTGTTATCATTATTTTTAAACCCAGGAAATTTAGATGTGCCATTGTTTAATCTGATTGTCCAGAGCTGATAATGGCAGGGAATGAAGGAAATTTAAACTTCTGGGCAGGAGAAGGCAAAAAAGGGACAGTCCACTGAGAACGCTGCCAAGACACTTGGACAGAGCACAGAGGCTCACAGGCTGACATGGGTATGTGGCTGGCACGCTGTGAGGCACAAGGACGGCAACACTTACTTCCAGGGAGGGAGAGACAGCTCCACAAGGAGACGCAGGTTGTGGGTCCAGCGAGAGAGGGAAGCCGCATGAAAGGACCAAGCAAAGCTGGCAGACGAGAAATGAGGCGTGCCTAGATCATAGCAACCCAAGGAGCTCAGAGTGGAAAAAAAAAGGAACGATGAAGAGACGCTGACAGGGATTCAACAATTTGACACAACCGAACTAATTAAATTTATGATATTCCAGCTCTCTGCATATTTAGAATCCTTAGATTTAAATTTGATATCACTTTCATGATGAAATGCATTAAACTATGTATATTACATTTTACAGATAAATCAGCTTAATTTAAATAATGAATACTGTTAATAATTACACATGTAGGGGCGACACAGTGGCAGAGCGGTAGCACTGATGCCTCACAAGGAGTTACGTCTCTGATGTTTCATGCCTGCAATTTGCATGTTTTCCTGGTGGGTATCGACAGTGTGCATCAGATTCCCTGCAAAGATAAGCAGGTTTGTGAATTTGGTTATGCTAAAATGGCCCTAGTGTATATGTTCGGCTTGTGATGAGCTGATGCCCTTACTGGAATGGGCACATACCTGGATTGATAGATTTAATTATTGAACATCCATCCTTTTTAGAGATATTGTGGCAAGGTGTCCTCAGAATTTAATGGGTGTTTCAGTGAATTCACAACACAGCGAAGCCAAACCTCTTCTCACCGTGATGGTATCTCACACTGCCACCTGGTGGAATCTTCCAGATTTATGTAAAGTACATCTGTAAAGTTATCTGACATTAAAAAAATGAAATTTGATGTAAAAAAGGTAAGTTTGGACATTCAAACTTATGTTCAACAGGTAATTTGAAACTTGACAATACACCTAGTAAGGTGGACTCAGTAGTTGTAATGTACTCGCTAGTATCTATACCTAGACATTGTGAAAAAGTCAAAAAGAAGGCATGGTATGTACAAATCAGAGATGGTTATACATAAGCTATATACCTCTTCTGGAGGTTTGTGCACAGTTTTGGAATCCAATCTAAGAAGAACACATAGCAACGCTAAAAGGACCTTCAGAGAAGACTGACTAGGCCAATCCCAGGTAGAGGCTATGAGCTATGAGGAAAGACTGATGGAAAGTATCATATGATTGATGTTCTCTGTTTAATTGTGAAAAGAATTAGTACAGTGGATTCTTCAAGAAATGGAGATGAAGGAAACCCAGTAACGGTAGATTTTGCACTAATGTTCACATAAAGAACAAAACAAAAGAAAAAACACAAACAAAAATAAGACACCAAGTAGAAGTTAGAGAACAGGCTATTTTGTGGCCTTCCAAACTCAACTAAATATTATTTTGGAAAATTCAAGTGTAAATGACTGGCAAGCTTTGTTGGACTGAATGGACTGTTCCTATCAAAATGTTTTAGTGTTTGTTATAAGACTTATTCTTTATTTGTAAAAATTAAGAACTTTTGCTTTGTGAGGACTGTTACTTTCTCGGTGAATAAGAAGTACAATGTCTTTTGTTATTTGAATTGCAATATTACCACTATCTGCGTGGGCTAGCACCCTTCCCGGAGTTTGTTTCCTGCCTTGCGCCCTGTATTTGGTTGGGATTGGCTCCAGCAGACCCCCGTGACCCTGTAGTTAGGATATAGTGGGTTGGATAATGGATGGATGGATATTATCACTATATCATAACAGTACATTTTTTATTTATTATAAGCATATAACATTCCATACAATCAAGTCAAACTTAACAAAACTAAAATCAAATTAACCTCCACCCATGAGAAAGAGAGGAAGGCAAACAACCAAAGCAAAACTGTTAAGGGTAGTAAAGACAGAAAGGAGTCTTTTCCCCCAATATAAATGCTTATTTTAAAATGCTATTGATTTGGTCCTGCCAGGTTTCAAAAAAGTTTTGAACAGATCCTTTAATTGAGAATTAGATTTTTTCCCATTTGAAATAGTATATAACATCACTTACCAACTGACTTAAAAGAGGTGGTTTAGGATTCTTCCAGATGAGCAAGACAAGTCTACATGCTAATAGTGACATGAATTCAATTACAGTTTGGTTGTCCTCCTCCACTTTAAGCCCCCATCTGGGAGAACCCCAAACACAGGTGTTAATGGATTAAGAGAGACTGTGACACCAAGGCCATCTGATAGGCATTTAAACATCTTTGTCCAGAATGATGTTAATTTGGTACACACCCAAAACATTTGGCCCAGTGCAGCTGGGGCTCGATTGCTATGTGCTTAGGTTGGATCTTGCCCTGGAACATCTTCTAAAACTTCAAATGAGACAGATGTGCTTGATAAAAGATTTTAAGTTGAATAATTGAATGTTTTGCACATATGGACCTAGAGTGAATTCTGTGCGTGTCTGCCTTTCACTCCGTTTCTGAAATGCTGAGTAAGAGATCCTTTTCCCACTGTACTCTGGGATCTTTAAATGGAAGGGACTTTTAAATGGTTTTATATATTATAGAAATGCTGTCTGAGTCCCCAAGACTGATCAATATCTCTTCTGGAATAGAAATAGGTGGAAGTTGGGGAAAACTGGGCAGATTCTGCTTAGTAACATCTCTAATTTGGAGATAGTGGAAAAATTGTGTTGATGGGAGATTAAATTTGGAAAATAATTGTTCATAGGATGCAAAGATATTATTTATATACAAATCTCTAAATGATTTAATCCCATAAATTTTTCAAGCATTAAAAACTGTAAGATCGAGAAGGTGGAAAAATATGGTTATCATGTAGAGATGCCACAGATAAAATATTCTCTAACTTAAAGTGCTTCCTGCATTGGTTCCATATTCTGAGTGAATAAAGGACAATTGGGTTGTTAGTATATTGGCAATACCTTGTATTTACACGTGTACAAAGCAAGGAATATAAAAAGGTGCTGCAGGATTTCATTTCTATTGCAGACCAAGCTAGTGTGTGTTTTCATCTATTTGTGTCAACTTCCAGGTTTTTTAGCTTGTACTGTATGTTCGCCACCCAGTAATAAAATTGAAAATTAGGTACAGCCATGTCGCCTTCTGACTTAGGTCATTGTAGGGTTGCCTTTTGAATGCATGGATGTTTTGAATTTCAAATAAAGGTTATGATTTAATCTAATTTCTTAAAAAGATTTGTTAATGTATATGAGGATGTTTTGAAATAGGAACAGAAACTTAGGGAGGATATTCATCATCACAATTTTATTCTTCCTTTAAGATGGAGGGAACCCCGAAAGTTTCTCCAACTACTCTATACTCGGCGCAGGTTGCCAGCTTGTAAAGGGCGATGGCAATCCACTTTTGGGTTGGAACCGGTGGTCGGTGACAACCTGTGATGGGCGCAACATCAGGACTGATGAATCCACACATCTCAAACATCGGCCGTGTTATTCTAAAATGTTGCAGCCAGAGATTTTCTGTTAAGTGTCTCCCCACCACCTCCTTCCAGAAGGTCTTATTCCGTCGCTCTCCCATACCTGCACTGGGGTACTTTCTTCAAGCTCTAGGGCTATCAGACAAGCAACTGCTTCATTCTACTGTCGTCTTCGGATATTATGTACAATTCCAATTATTTGTGAAACTGAAATAACAGTAAGCTGGCAAATTTTAAAAAAACTGAATAATCTCTCCATTTCTTTGTTTCTTTGTTTAGTGGAGGGGGTGTAACGTGGAAAACAAAAGGTAGATAATTTGACATACACAAAATTATGTATGGAAACGGCTCAAGGGCAGATTTTTTTTCGCGATACAACAAAATGTATGCGACAGTTCGTTTTGGAGGGGATGACATCATCACGCACACCATTTTATCGATAAAAAGCCAGTTGGATGAAACAGGCTGAAAACAGCAAATTTTTTATGTATATTCTGCTTGTCGATAACAAAACGTCACAAAAAACTGGATGGAAACTTGGCTACAGTGCCCTTCAGGATCTGATACTACAAATGAAATTGTTCTGTCAAATAAGATTCCTACACCTCTAGTTTTCTTTGTATAACTGGAGTGGAATATTTGGCCAGTCCAGTCTCTTTGCAACTGAAACTAACCTTTGCTTAATAAGTCAGTCTCCTGTAAAAAAACTATCTTAGTGTTTAGACCTCTTAGGAGAGAGAATTCTTTCTTCCTCTTTGGTTCATGATTAAGACCTTTGACATTGCAGTTTACAAAGGTTACTGTTTGGTCATAAAGACATTGCTTCTGAACTTTTGTTGTAATTCTATAATCTTAAATTAAGGTTGTAAATTGTTACATATAAAAGCTTTTATCTTAATTTCCAATATTGCATTGAGTTATGGCTATGAAGCCTATTGTTGTGTTGGCACTTACAATTATGAAAATGAAAATGATAGATCAGATATAGCTTGCTCTCTTTCTCTCTTCCCCCAGACCCCACACATCCCCGCTCCCACACGCACCATTTTGCCTCCCCAAGTGAGGCTAGACCACACTTCACAAAGTCCTAGTCCTCTGACATGCCTCGAGACAGAGCACATCCAGAATAAACAAAGCCCCCACGCAGCACTGTAGGGTGGTCCAGATCTAATTATGCAGTTCCAGATTATCTGAATGACTTTGATTTATGCAGGGATGATTCTAGTTTGGCCCGAAGATGATTCTTCATGTCGCCAGTTCGCACACTTCTCGATGGTCTGATATTTTTCAGGTGATTTTCTATGTAATAAACTTAATAAGTTATAGCGTAATGAAAATTGCATAATTAGATCTGGACCACCCTATACATATATACATATACAATTAAAATTGTAATTAAAATGTTAAAGAAGCAGGAAAGGAAATAAAATGTGTAATAAAATATATGAAATGTTATAATCATGGCAAAGGTCACATTGCAAATAAGCCAAATTGCAGGTAAAGTCTTCTTTGCCTTGCCAGGGCACGATGTGATTCACAACAGTATTTCAAAAAGTTTCAGGAATAGTTTTTTTTTTAACTTTTGTTCTGCTTCATCCAAAAAACTAAACATGTAAAACTTGCCTTGAATATCAACAAACAATTTAGTGGGATAGACGAGGCTTTGCGTAAACGATGTGTAATGCTCTACAATGTGTCATATTTATCAGCTGTTGAAGGTGAAAAATCAGGGGAAAAAAGCAAATACGGTTATTTTCAAATATAATCTCTTGTTTCAGTGTGAGAAGTGACATCATATTAAGCTTTGATTGTGTTTCGTTGAAGTGTACAATAAGGCTTCTAGTTTTTGAGGCATTCAATCCACAAAAACACGCTGCCTGCGCTTGGGAAAGCAGATCATAACCTGGTTCTGTTTCAGCCTCAATACAAACCAAGAGTGAGGGCGCTACCTACAACCACACGCTCATTCAGGAAGTGGTCCCCTGAGGCAGAGCAGGCTCTGAGAGACTGCTTTGGAACTACAGACTGGGATATACTGATGGGGTCACATAGTGAGAACACTGAAGAGGCTGTTGAATGCACAACTGATTACATCAACTTCTGTATGGACATTGTAGTTCCAGTAAGAACAGTACGCTGCTATGCTAACAACAAGCCATGGATTACAAGTGACATCAAGGGCCTTTTGAACCAGAAGAAAAGGGCTTTTAAAGGTGGTGATCAGCATGAGCTCAAGCGCGTGCAGAAGGAACTCCGAGTCCAGCTCAGGGCGGCAAAGAGCAGTACAGGAGAAAGCTGGAGCAGAAGTTGCAGAACAACAGCATGAAGGAAGTGTGGGATGGGATGAAGATTATCACTGGCTGCAGCTCGAAGCGGGTTGCCGCCATCGAGACAGACGTGGAGAGAGCAAACCAAATGAACAACTTCTTTAATAGGTTTGATCACAGTAACCCAC
>NW_024380715.1:0-173418 GCF_016835505.1 Polypterus senegalus | reverse complement strand
GGGTCTTAAAGGGTTCGGCAAAACAAAAATCTCCGGAGCCATCTGGCTTGGGAAACATGGGCTGGACCGGCCTATGGCTCCCCCAATAACCCCCATATTAACTTCGCACCTCTAATTCCACTTCACCCGTTTCCTGGAATCAAGGGCTCCCGGACATTGCGGGTTTAGCCCTGTCGGAACCCGAGTCCCCAGGGATTCCTATCCCGGGAGGGCGGGCTTTGCCCCCCCCCTTGTTTGGGGTTACCATCACGGGTTGGGGGTGGGCGGGGAAAGAGGGATTCCCCCGGGGGAAGCCCCCCCTTTTTTCGGGGTTTCCCCTTTACGGTAGCCCCGGGTCGACACCACCAAATAGTACCGCCTTTTTCGCTTTAAAAAGGGGGCCCTTTTGCCAGTGGCGAAACGGGAGGGGGAGATGGGAAGAGCACCAAAACCCCCCGGGGGGGAACCCCGGGACAGAGGGGTTGAACACGGGCCTGCGCGCCTCCACAGTCCGGGCTTTGGGATTGAGTGAGCCTGTCACGGTTGCCAAAACCAAAAAGAGGGGGGAAGGTCCCGGCCCCCCAGCCCTCTTTTAGTATATCCAAATGATCGGGTTGTCCCCTAAACAACCAAGGGGGAAGCCCGAGAGCCGGGGTACCCCCCGGTAGGCAAAAACACGGGGGAGTGATCCAGTTCCACCTCCGGCTGACCTTGGGGGCACGCAAGTGTCGGAAACCTCTACCAACCCGCCCGTCTGAGGGTGAAGGCCAGGGCTTTTTTCTGAGTAATTTGGGCCCCCCCCTGAATTTTCCAGGGGAAGGGGTACCCCGTCCAAGGACCTTTGGGGGTACCACCTTCAAATTCAACAAAATTTTTTTTGTTAGCGAGCCGGGGGAACCCCTTGGGGATCGGGGGGGAACCCCCCTCTATGATTTATAGCCACGGGGTTTTGGGGGCCCGGGGGCCTCTTAAGTGCCATTTTTTCCAAGGGAGCCCCCGGGGATGGGGCAGAGGAGCCAGTCCCTCCTGAGAACTGGCGGGGCTGACCCCGACAGGAAACAAAAGGCGGGCCCCCTAATCCCCGGCCCAAAAAGGGGGCTTTTTCCTCCCGGGGCTTTTGGCCCAGAGGGGACCCAGGGAGAGCATGAGCTTTCCTACCTCCCCCAAGGAATCGGGGAAAAGGGGCCCTTGGGGACCCCCCCCCGGGGGTTGCCAAAACCCGAAAATCATTTTCAAGAACAAAAAAGGGGGTAAAAGGGGGGCCGCCCCTTTTAGTTGGCCCACCGTGACCCCCCACCGCGGGGGAAACCCCCTGCCCCCAAATGAGGGGGCCCCTGGACCAATTTGGGGTCCAGGTTCCCCGAGGGGTCCTTCCCACCCCCAAAATTCCCCGGTGGGTCCCTTTCCTGGGTCCCAAACAAAAAACGCCCGACCCCGCCCAAAGGGGCCGCCCCAAAAGCACGGGCGTGGGGCCCAAAAACATAACAGTTTTAAAAGGGGCCGGCGCGTCTTCGTTTTTCCCACCAGTCATGTTCCCGGAAGGGGCGGGGAAAACCCGGAAACCAGTTAACCCCCCCCGGTGTTCAAGCCGCCTTTTTGGCCTCCTGCCCAAGGGGTTGGGGGGTTTGTTTCCCCTGTTAATCCAAACCGAACCACAAAAGGCGCCGGGCTTTAAAAAGGGAACCCTTTGGGGGGACCCCGGTGGAAAACCGGGCCCCCCCCCAAACCCGGGTTTTTCCCCGCCCAAAAAGGGGGGGCCCTTTAAACCCGGGGGGGGGGCCCGGGGGGGCCCCGGGCCCCACCCCCTGAACGGGCCCCGGGGAATCTGCCCCCAAAGGGTTTGGGCCCCCCGGGGAACCCAAAAATTAAAAAAAATTTTTTTAAAAAGGCGGGGGCTTTATTTTCCCCCCCAAAATTTTTTAAAACCGGTTGGGGAAAGGGCCCCAAGGGCCCCCCTTTGGGGCGAAGGGCCTAAAGAAAAGGGGGTTTTTTTTTCCCCTCCCCAATAACGGGCCCCCAAAAATTTAACCAGGGAAAAACCCAAACCCCCCCCCAAAATTTTTTTTAAAAAAATTTGTTTGGCCCGAAACCCGGAAAAGGGGCCCAGCCCGGGTTTCCCCGTTTTCCCCCGATGGGGAACCCCCCAAAAGGGGGCCCCCATTTTGGGAAGGGGGGGGTTTTTGGGCAAAAACCCGCCCAGGCCGGGCCCTTTTTCCGTTTTTGGGGGCCGGCTTGGGGGTTGCCCGGCTCCGGGGCCCCCCTGACCCGGCCCAGGGGGGGCGGGGCCCCGAACCCCCCCGGGGCACGGCCCCCCACCACCCCCAACCCCCGGTTCCCCTGTCGGGGGCCCCCCCCCCCCCTTTAAGGTTTTTTTGGGGGCGCCAAAACCCCTGCCCGCCCCCCCTTTAAAGGGAACCCCCCGGGGTTATTCCCTGGGCCCCCGGCCCTTTCCCGGGGCCCTTTGGTTTTTCCCCAGACCCCCCCCCGCCATTTTGTGCGGGCCCCCAAAAAAACCCCCAAGGGAGGCAAACCCCCCCGGGGGGGGGCCCCCCCCCCCTTTGTTGGGGGGCCCGGGCCAACCTGGGGGGGCCCGCCCCGGGGTTTTCCCCGGCCTGTAAAAGGGGGGGGTTTTTTCCCTTTTGGGGGTTTTCCCCCCGTGGGGAAACCCTCGGGGCCCAAAAAAGGGAACCCCAAAAAGGGGGGGGTGGGGGAAATTTGGGGGCCCCAAATAAAAAAAGGCAAAAAAATAAAATTGCGGGGGGGGTTTTTTGGGGGAAAGCGGGGGGTTTTGGGGAAGGGGGTTTTTTCCCACCCGGGGGGGGAAAGGGTGGAAAAAATGCGGGGATTTTTGGGGTTTTTAAAAAAAACCCCAAAAATTATTTTCCCCAAAGCCCCTTTTACCCCCCTTTTGGGGGGGTTTTTCAATTCGGGGTTTAAGGGGGGAAAGCAATCCAGTTTTTTTATTTTTTTTTTCCCCTTAAAAACCCTTTTGGCCCCCCCACTTTGCCCCGGGGTTCAAGGCCTGTCCCCGGGCAGGTTTTTCTGGGTCAACTGCCGGGTTCCCTCCATTCTGCCACCTGTTTGGCCCCGGCGTGCTTAGGGGCCAGGATCTCCCCCCTTTGGGGTGTCATGGTTCGCCCCCTCCCCTGGGGAAATTCCCAAACCGCCCCTTTGCCCCTTAAAATAGGGCCAATGGGCGCCCCACTGGACCCCCGCCACTGTTCCGGGGGGCCCGGGCCCTTTCAATATCCCCAGGAAAGCCCTCGACATTTCCGGCGTAGTCAAGGTACCAGGGGGAAAAATTGTGGGGCCGGGGCGGTCTCTCTGGTTTTTGGGGTCCCCCGGGTTTCGTTGCCCCAACCCCCCGGTGGTATTACCCCGCGCTGCTGCAGAGCTTGGAGTTGGGCGTTCATGCTCTGTACAGGGGTTTAGGTCCTGTTTTAAGCCCCTTTTAAAGGATTTTTCTATCCCTCCGGGCTACCCCTTTGTAAAAGATGTAGAAGGACAAAACATAAATGTTTGGGGTTTTCCGGCCCCATTTATTGATCGCTCCACAATAAAAAAGAAAATGCAGGTCAAAATATAAACTAAAACAGTTCATATCGCAGCGGCCTTGAAACATGGCGTCGGCTGACCATATGAGGGAGGGCGGAAGTGGAGGAATGCTGGGAAGGAACCGTGAGGGAGGCTGGGATCGATGGCGTCAGGACAAGATGGCGGAGGAAGTGCGGAAGTGGCGTACTCTTGGGCAAAGCGGCTTATGGTGGCGAGTGTCTTTTTCTGAAAGCAGCACAGGGAGAAAGTTAGTACCCGCCATTCCCTGCTGGCGAATGTTTTTTGTTGTGTTAAAATCCGTCCCTGCTCTCCTACTCGGCTGTGCATATACTGTATATGTATAATATATGGGGTGCCAAACAGGCAAATACATTGATTTTCTGAATATTATATATTATATATCATGCCACCATTTTAACTTCCTCATTTGAATGTGTGTCAGCAAATGTTACAACATTTCTATGGATTATATATTATGACTCTACTTCTTTGTTAATTATATGTCTATGCAAGTGTGCACCATTTATTTTGTGTATTATTTATTCATCATTTTTCTTACCTATTGTTTTTTATTTTACTTGTCCCTATTTCTTTGACATATTCTGTAGCACTTTAAACTAGATGTGTGAATAAAAATGTGTTATAGAAATATATGCTGTTGTGGTTTATTGTCTGCATCACTGTGATGTAAAAGCGTGTGCAAAATGTGTATTTATATTTCTCAACTAACTACAAAATGGGATAAAAGTGGCAATAATAAAGTCTTTTTACTACCTTTATTAACACTAGAATCCCTGAAGCCTCACGACAAAACTTGTAATCCTGGCCCACCTTAAATTCCTTAGCACCTCTCTGTCAGCGTCTTGTTTTGTAAATGTGTAGATCAGCACAAACAGCAAGCAGCCTGCTATCCCATCACCCCACTGCAGAAGAAAGGGCAAAAAGAACTAAAATACAGTGTGTGTGTATCATTTTTGTCATTTTGAAGGTTTAAAATGTTTGTCGTGTCAGCACACATCATAATAACATTTCAGTGATATGAAATATTTTACATGTGAGTTGTCATTTAGCTGGTTTGACCGTACTTTCCTAATTCATCAAGGGTTTTCCCAACACATCTTATTATGTATATGCAGATATTCCAAAATCCAAAAATATCTGAAGTCCAAAATACTTCTGGTCTCAGGCATTTCAGATTAGGGTTTCTCAACCTGTATACCTCATTTTACATTTCTCAGTCACTTACATTATTAGATATTGTAGATGTAAGGTAGCAATCAGATCTTCTTCACTCAGCCCGTGACATGTCACAGAGTTGTAGCAGGAGTTAAGATGAGCCAACAATTGGGTTTGTGAAGATAGCAGCATATCATCAGTTTAGATTTAGATTAGATAGAATTTTATTTGTCCCAGGGAAAATGTAGCTTTATACGGAAGCTTTTAAATAAATAAATACACACAGGAATGATTGAAAGGCAAGAAAATTCAAAAGAAAGAAATGTGACTTGGCAGCTCCAGTCTCAGGCGCTATACAGGAATGCTCTGCTGCAAGTCAGCCCATAGGAAGGCTGCTTATATCACAAAGGGGATGGGGGAAAGCCCTCAGGAGCCCCATCCCGGAAGAGTTGAAACCGTTGGAGAGCCAATGGGCTGAGGTCTGTTAGCGGATCGGAACTGGTGTGGTGCTGAGGCATCGCCACTGCATGGCAGCACTCGAGTCCAAACAGGTAGACAAGATGATCATCTTCCTCTGCTGCCAGAGGAGCTTTCAAACTCTGCATTTCGGTGGAAGCACTCTCTGAGGTGCGCAGATCGGGTACTGGCCAGATCTCTGTATGTGGATACACCATTTATTGTTCTCGTCAGTCTGATGGCTGTCATACTCGGGAGTAGCTGTTGCTGTAGCAGACTGGCTTCTTCTGATGGTGTCCGATGTCACTCCTTTCAACGAGCATATTATGAGACTCAGATTACGGCACTCCTGGGTGCCTTGCCTGTTTGTCTCAGTGTATGCTCTGACCACGATGAGTGATGTCTTGGTGAGAGAGACATTTTATTTGCAGCTTCACTCTGTGGTTGATGTTTGCCCACGATGTGACATTCCTCTGATCATGGGTGACTTCAATTCAGCCACTGGCACTGACAGGGCTGGCTATTAGGATTGTCTCAGTCCCTATGGGTCTGGTGACCATGGTGAAAGTGGCTCCATGTTCCTTGACTTTTCAAAGGTCAAGGGCTGCGAATCGCTGGATCCTGGTTCCAGTGCCCTGAACCGCATTGTTGGACTTGGTACTCCAATACTGATGGTGCAGTGAAGGAGATCGATCAAATCCTCGTGGGCAGATGCTGGAGGCTCTTGCAAAGCTTCAGGGTCTACAGAAGTGCCCAGTTGTGAATTCTGACCACAGATTTGTTGTTGCTACTATTAGGGATCCAGCTTAGGACCAGTAGGTTACCACCTACTAGGAAAATGAGTCTGGACTTGGCCAGACTCCAAGACCAGGCTGTTTCTAACAAGTTTGCACTGTTTGTATGAGGAACTTGTAGATTTGGGTACGACTGCTGATCCTAATGTGATGTGGGGACCTTCTGTGACAAGACCCTGAAGGTTGCTGAGGGTTGTGTTGGTGTTACGGTGTTCCCAGAAGGAGGTGTTTCATCTTGCAGGGCACCCTGGATATCATCGAGGAGTCGCACGCTCAATGGCAACTCTGGTCTATACTGGGAACAGTAGGATGGCTGCGAGAGCTCTGAGGGCAGATAAAGAGGCGTTTTTCAGAGGAATCTATGAGCAAGTTACACACCATCTGTGGTCTAGCAACCCACGTCCTGCTTACAGAGGAATCAAAGCATTACGCACATCTGAATCTGTTCCTTGGAGAGTCGCAGTCAGGGCGGCTGATGGAACGGTCCTTACGGATGATACTGCAGTTGTGACCCTCTGGGCTGACTACTTTGAGCAGTTCTTCAAAGCTGATCCTCCGGCTAGGATTTTGGATATCTCCATGTCGCGGTTCTTGAGGCTGATCCTCCGTTTAGCTGTGAACCACCCAATCTCACTGAGATGGCACAGGTGGTGAACCAGCTGGGTGTCTGCAGGGATCTGTGGTATCCGGGATGAACTTCTCCAGGCTGGTGGTAAGGCTGTCGTCCTGGCATTGCAAGTAATCTTTGCTTCCATTTGGGAGACTGGCATCATCCCGACTGACTGGAAAATGGAACTTGTCGTCCCTATCTGGAAAGGGAAGGGTGATTGCCTGGATTGCAGCAACTACAGGGGGATAACACTGCTCGGTGCCAGGTAAGGTCCCTGCTAGGGTCGTCCTCAATAGGATCCGTGATCACTTGCTTACTTACCAGCGACGGAACAGTCTGGTTTTACGCCTAAGAAGTCTACCATTGACCGCAACCTGGCACTGAGGGTTCTCATGGAGCGCAAACACCGAATATCAGCAGAGTTTCTTTGCAGCCTTTGTCGATTTTGTAAAGCATTCGACTCAGTTGATCGACCTGCCCTGTGGGACATCTTGAGGGTTCGTGGGATCCCTTGAGGGTTATTGGATATCATGGCGGCCCACACTGGTACTGTGAGTGCTGTGCAGAGTGGAAGCAAGACCTCTGTGTTTTTCCCAGTTGATTTTGGGGTTCGTCAGCAGTGTGTTCTGCTCCTACTCAGTTCAATGCTTGTATGGACTGTGTGTTGGGAAAGGTCATGGGGTCCAGCGGCTGTGGGGCATCTGTTGGTGAAGAAAGATTCACGGACCTTGACTTTGCTGACAATGCTGTGATCTTCATGGAGTCAATTGAGGCTGTGATTAGGTCTCGATAGACTAAGTGAGGAGTCTGAGTGTCTGGGCTTGCGAGTGTCCTGGATAAAACCAAGATCCAGGCCTTTAATGACCTCTTGGGCATGGTAATCAGCAGTGTGTCTGTTTGCGGACAGAGTGTTGACCTTGTCAAGAGGTGTACTTACCTTGGCAGTGACATACATGTCTCTGGTGACTCTTCCTGTGAAGTCAGTAAATGGATTGGGAGAGCATTGGGAGTCATGAGGTCGCTGGAAAAGGGGTGTGTGGCTCCGATATCTAGATAGATAGATACTTTATTAATCCCAAGGGGAAATTCCCATACTCCAGCAGCAGCATACTGATAAAAACAATATTATTAAATTAAAGAGTGATAAAATGCAGGTATAACAGACAATAACTTTGTATAATGTTAACGTTTTCGGGTGGAATTGAAGAGTCGCATTGTGTGGGGTCTTCTCAGTCTGTCAGTGGAACAGGTCGGTGACAAAAGTCTGTCACTGAAGCTGCTCCTTTGTCTGGAGATGATCCTGTTCAGTGGATGCAGTGGATTTTCATGATTGACAGGAGTCTGCTCAGCGCCCGTCGCTCTGCCACCGATGTCAAACTGTCCAGCTCCGTGCCTAAAACAGAGCCTGCCTTCCTCACCAGTTTGTCCAGGTGTGAGGAGTCCTTCTTTTGATTCTGCCTCCCCAGCACACCACCGCATAGAAGAGGCACTCGCCACAATTGTCTGGTAGAACATCTGTGGCATCTTATTGCAGATGTTGAAGGCGCCAGCCTTCTAAGGAAGTATAATCGGCTCTGACCTTTCTTACACAGAGCATCAGTATTAGCAGTCCAATCCAATTTCTCATCTAGCTGCACTCCCAGGTATTTATAGGTCTGCATCCTCTGCACAGTCACTTCTGATGATCACAGGGTCCATGAGGGGCCTGGGCCTCCTAAATCCACCACCAGCTCATTGGTTTTGCTGGTGTTCAGTTGTAAGTGGTTTGAGTCGCACCATTTAACAAAGTCCTTTATTAGGTTCCTATACTCCTCCTCCTGCCCACTCCTGATGCAGCCCACGATAGCAGTGTCAGCGAACCGTTGCGTGGCAGGGGCTCCGAGTTGTATTGGAAGTCTGATGTATGTTGGCTGAACAGGACTGGAGAAAGTACAGTCTCCTGCAGCGCTCCTGTGTTGCTGATCACAGCGTCAGACCTGCAGTTCGAGATCTATCCAAAAGGACAAAGGTCTAAGTCTTTAGAGTCCTGGTGCATCCTGTCTTTCTATATGGTTGCGAGACATGGGCGCTATCCAGTGACCTGAGATGAAGACTGGTCTCCTTTGGTACTGTGTCTCTCCTGAAAATCCTTGGGTACCATTGGTTTGACTTTGTATTGCTCATGGAGTCCTGAATGAGGCACATTACCTGCATTGTGAGAGAGCGCCAGTTATGGCACTACTGGCTATGTGGTGAGTTTCCCGAGGGTGATCCGGATCTTCATTGTTGGGGACCCGAGTGGCTGGATCAGGCCCACGTAAAACCTCGCCGGCAGATAGAGGGTCATTTTTGGAGGGTGGGACTGCCTTGGGTGTTGCCAATCTGGATCCAGAGTTGTTTTGTTGTGTAGTATCTATCTATCTATCTATCTATCTATCTATCTATCTATCTATCTATCTATCTATCTATCTATCTATCTATCATCTCTCTGTGTGTGATTGCTTTGGTCTGGAGTGGAAATGGCCTTTGTGCTAGCAGGAGAGTGAGTTGAGTTTAGCTTTTTCTTTTTTCCTTTTTTTTCTTTTATTTCTTTTTCTAGTCATTTCTCTTAATTTTAGCTGTGTTATTTATATATAGTCATTATTTCAAGTTTATTTAGTGTTTTTTTTAAAAAGAAGTGGCTAGGATGGCTGTGTCCCGAGGGATACAGCCAGGCCTTTTGCCACATGGCTTTGAAAAACTTAGCAGAAGAAATGGCATCAAATTGATTGTTGATCCAGTAGTTTCAGTAGAGAAGTGTGTTACTGAAATTGGAAAAATAATTGGATGTAAAAACATTATTTCTGCTTCAAGAATGAATAAGGCTGTCGTGATATTTCTAAATGAAGAGGCCTTAGTTCACCAACTGGTTCAGGAAGGCCTAGTCATTAATGGAACCCTCATTTCTGTTTTGCGCTTTCAACTCCTGCAAAGAGGATTATAATCTCTAATATTCCTCCTTTCTTGAAGAATGAACTGCTACGTACTGAATTGAGAAGGTATGGCGAGATTATTTCTGACATTACTATGATTCCTTTGGGGTGTAAACAGCCAGAATTAAAACATGTGGTCTCATTTAGGAGACAGGTTTTTATGCTCCTCAACAGAGGTTACAATGAGTTAGATGTTGCTCTGAAATTCAAAGTAGATGGATGTGATTATATTGTGTTTATATCTTCTGATTCAATGAAATGTTTTAAATGTGGCCGTGCAGGGCACAAAGCAGTTGACTGTAAAAGAGCTGATGGTAGTCATGCTATGGGTGGAAACATAAATGCAGTAGCGAGTCAGATGTAGAGGATGAGTCTGAGGACTCCGACTCCGATGCTGAAGATCAGCAGATTGTTGTCTGTGAGGTATCCACAGGTACTCTTAGCTCGACTGTAGGAAGTTCTGATAATCAGATACCCAGTTGTAGCTCCACAGTTGAAAGGAGTGAAATAAAGAAAGCTGAGACAAAATGCCTGAAGTGGATGGATCGGCCGAGGCCGAGTTGAAGTCCTCTACTGTGAATATAAATCAGGATGAAGAAAAGGGCCAAGCTAAGACCGAGGTTATGCAGCCTGTCATTGAAACGACACCAACTGAGGTGGATGACATTGAAGGTCTGAATGCTGACGCTGCTACCTGTGAGCCATCTAAGGTGGATGAGCAGGCCGAGGCCAGTCCTGAGTCCACAGTCCACAGTGAAACTGCTTGCCCTCTCTTAAATGTCAAAGCTGTGGCAGAAACTGAACCAGGCACTAATTCAGGCAGTGCAGTTAGGGAAGAAAAAGCTGGAATTGTTGAGGAAATGAATGTTGAAGAAGAATGGACGACACTCCCCAGAAAGAGGAAAGAAACCTCAGACGGTGGAGTAGGAGCCAAGAGAAGTAACAAAATGAACCTGACAGAGGGGGCTGACGTGTCTTTAAAGAATCGTTTCTAAGTACCAGAGAGGTGACAATTAGCCCAGAGTGTGAGGGGAGTCAGCAGGGTGGTGAGGACAGTGACTCTTGTATGTCAAGTGACAATTTAACTGGCACTCTTGGAAAAACGGAGTACAGCACTGAAAGCATTTTCTTGAAGGCAAAAGGAAGGTGAATGTTGTAGAACATTTTCCTGACCTGGAACTTTTTGGTTTCAGCCAAGCGAGTTATGCGTAATGCTGTTCCTTTGGGAATGGAAAGAAAAGAATTTAATCGTTAAAGAATGTTATCAGCAAAGTTAGAAAGTCTCTCACCTCCAGCACATAATGGCTCCACACCAGCTCCTCTCTTTTCATTAGTTAAAGTTCTTCTTGTCATTGCTGCTCCGTTTCTTTTCTTTCTAATGCCTGTTTTCTCTTTGGGCTCTTTGAACGTTAACGGCTGCAGAGACTCCTTAAAGAGAGCCGTACTCTTTCAATATTTGGAACAGAAAAAACTAGATGTTACTTTTCTTCAAGAAACTCATACTGACCCAATGAATGAGTCGGAGTGGCAGAGGGACTGGAGTGGGACATCGATTCTGAGCCACGGCTCCAGTGCCAGCGCAGGGGTGGCAGTGCTCTTCAGTAAGGCGTTTCTCCCGGAGTCCATTGACTGTTTTGAGCAAATTAAAGGTCGTCTCATGAAGGTTGTTGTACGTATTCAGGGGAAAAACATTATTTTTTTAAATATCTACGCTCCAAATGAAGGCAAAGAGAGATTTCTTTTTTCTTTTGTTAAAAGACGTGCTAGCTGAGTGCAGTTCAGAGGACGTGTGTTCTTAGCTGGCGATTTTAATTGCACTGAAAATGCAGAGATGGACAGGAATGGCTGAGCTGAGCCTCACCCGGGTCAGTCAAGGTGTTGCAGTCGGTCCTTCATCAGCAAGAACTTGTGGATGTGTGGAGAGAGTCGAACCCGACAGCGAGACAGTACACATGGCTCAAGGCCTCCAGTGGCATGTTATCCATGGCAAGGCTGGACAGGATTTATACCTTACGGCACAATCTGAACCTCATTTTGGGCTCTTGTCTTCTGCCCACAGGGTTTTCAGACCATAGTTTAGCTCTCACTCGTTTCTCTTTGGGGTCTGAGCGTAATTTTAAATCTTTCTGGCACTTTAATACTAAACTTCTTAAAGACTCTCTATTTCTTCAACACTTTCGTCTCTTTTGGGACAAATGGAGACTCAGCAAAAATGAATTCTCATCTCTGAAGCAATGGTGGGACGTCTCCAAGGTCCAAATTAAACTCTTTTGCCAGTTTTATTCTGAACATTCTTCTAGAAAGGTCACCATGGCCATTAAAGAACTGGAAGAGGACATTGGGATAATTCAAACCAAACTGGAAACCGGTTTTAATGCCAATTTGCTTGAGTCTCTAAAAGACAAAAAAGATTCTCTGAGGTCCCTGCTGGATGAACAGGTGAAGGGCGCCATTGTCAGGGGGAGATTCCAGAATATTTCCCAAATAGACGCCCCTACGCAGTTTTCTTTTCATTGGAGAAGAAGGTTGCTCAGGCAAAAATCATTCACTGTCTGAAAACTGCAGATGGGACTGAAATGACGGAGACCGAGGAGATCCGGAATTTGCCTTAAAATTTTACAAAGACTTATTCTCTGCAGAAACAGTGGACTTGTCTTCAAATACAGAAATTTTCTTTAATGACCTACCACAGCTGACTCCATCCACCAAGGAAGAACTCGACCTGCCACTATCACTGGAGGAGCTCACTAGAGCTCTTGGGAGTTTAAATCAGAACAAAGCCCCTGGGATCGATGGACTTCCCCTCGAATTCTACAAGTCCTTTTGGGATATCATGGGTAAGGACTTCCTGACTGTGTTCGTGGAGAGCATCAGGGATAAAGAACTTCCTGTGAGTTGTCGGAGAGCAGTTTTGACTCTTTTACCTAAAAAAGGGGATCTCTGCAACATTAAAAACTGGCGACCGGTCAGCCTGCTCTGCTCAGACTATAAAATCTTTTCTAAAGCGTTGGCTCTTCGTCTGAGGACTGTCATGAACTGCTTGGTGGCCTTCGATCAGTCATACTGTGTCCCTGAACGATGCATTTTTGATAACATTTTCTTTGTGCGGGATTTGGTATCTGCCTCTGAGATTTTTGGGTTTAAGGCGGGTCTCATCTCATTGGATCAAGAGAAGGCCTTTGACGGGTAGACCACCAGTATTTATTTAAAGTTCTAGAAGGTTTGGTTTTGGTGAGACCTTTCTAGGATATATTAAATTAATGTACACAATGTGTTTAGTGTTTTAAAATTAATGGAGGGTTGGGAGCCCCATTTTCTGTTACAAGGGCATTCGTCAGGGGTGTGCACTCTCGGTATGCTATACTCGCTGTCCATAGAGCCCCTGCTCCACAGACTTCGCCAATGTCTTCACGGCCTGTCATTGCCTGTGTGTCCCACTGAATCTTTTAAGGTGGTGGCATATGCTGACGATGTCACAGTTGTCATCACTGAACCTGATGATGTTGTCCTGCTGCAGGACTGTTTACAGGTGTTTCAAACGGTGTCATCTGCCAGGGTCTGGTCCAAATGTAATGCCTTTCTGATGGGCAACTGGTATTGTCCTCCCCAAACCTCCCAAGTGGTCTAACATGGAACTCTAAGGTATTTAAACATCTGGGAATTTACATTGGGAAGTCTGGAGCCACAGCTGATAACTGGGAAGGTTTAATTGACCAAATTCAGGGGAGACTGAAGAAATGGAAATGGGTGGTGCCAAGCTCTCTTTTGGGTAGGGTGCTTATTATTAATAATTTAATTGCTTCAATGCTTTGGCATAAATTTAGGTGTGCAGATCCTCCAGTTTGGCTGTTAAAAGAAATTCAGGGGATATTACTGGATTTTTTTTGGGACAAACTTCATTGGGTTAAACGCAGTGTGATACATCTGCCTGTGGATGAAGGTGGTCAGGGCTTGGTGGACATTCTGAGTAGAATTGAAGCTTTTAGGCTGACAGATTTACAGCGTCTCTTGTATGCCCCTCAGCCTTTACTGTGGAGGAGTTTAGCATTAGCTTTTTCACAGGGTCGGAAATCTTAATTTTGATTGGCAACTCTTTTATTGATGTCAAGCGATTGGCTATCTGTGCTGCCCACCTTTTACGCAACATGTAATTGATTTGGCACACCATAACAAACAGAGTGGGTATTAATGTGGAGTCAGTCTTCTGGTTACTTGAAGAACCGGTAATATGGAATCCAGTCTTGGAGTTTGACTCGGTCAGTTTAAACTCACTGCTAATGAACAAAGGCTTTACCAAAGTAGCCAACTTTATTGATCCGGTCAGCAACCAGTGGAAGTCTGGGGCAGCTGTGGCACGTGAGCTCGGGATTAGGTCTGTCCGTCTTGGGGGTCGATAATCAACAAACTTAAAGTCTCTTTAGTGCAATTGGGTGCAGGTCCTCTGTGTGAGGATTATATCTCTGGAGATCTCATAAAGAGGCAGAACCTCCTGAATGTGTCATTACAATTAAACCAAATGTAAAAGATTTTATCAGTTCTAATAACTCAATTTTAACAATTAATCACATAAATGGAATTCCTTTCCAAAATTTGTCAAAAAAAGAATTGTATGACTGGTGTCTTAAAGTGTCCCATTTTATGTATTTGAAAGACATGACTGATACCCTGTGGAGGAACACTCTGTGTCTGCATGACACGACATCTCCAGCATGGAGGACTTTATATAAACCGCCAATTGAGAAAAGAGTTGGGACCTGCAGTGGAGGATCTACATGTGGCAGTAGCCACCAATTCATTTTTAAAAACCATTGGTGCCAGCACAACAGATCAGTGTCCATTCTGCCTTCAAAAAGAAACAGTTTATCATTTATTTCTGTATTGTACCAGATTACAACCACTGCTGCATTTTCTTGATTTATTGTTGATGGATTTGGGAATTATATTTAATAACCTCATTTATATTTTTGGAATGTCGTGTCAAGAGTTTGTAAAGACAATGTTTACTTGGCAATTTTTTGTTAGGCCAGGCCAAGATGGCAACGTTAAAAACGAGAAGAAATAGAGATAAAGATCAGAAAACTACTGATGCTCTGTTAATGTTTAAGGTCCTCCTTCAAAGGAGATTGAGAATCGAATTTGAATATTTTAAATTAATTAATCAATTAGATGTATTTAGAGAATCTGGGCTGTAAATGATGTTTTATGCTCCTTGGAAGATGAATGTCTAGTCTTAAAGTATGAGTAGGAAAAGTGTGTTATTAAATGTTGATTAATTTTGACTGTTAATTTGACTGCAATTATGTTATAATTGTTAATAAAGGTCTGTTTAAAATTAAAAATTATCTATCTATCTAATTTATAGTGACAGCCAAATGTCAGTTCACATCTTATCTTAACTTTATTAATAAGAAAAAATCATAAGCTAAGAAAAAGGAAAAAAAGTGGTGAGAACAAAAAGTTTCTGCCTAGAAGTTCAACAGTATTTATTTAAAGAAAACAATGCTCCATGCAATCATGTCAAACTTAACAAACCTGAATTCCACTTCTGCCCAAGAGAAACAGAGCAGAAACTACAACATGATCAAATGTTTAAAAACAACAAAGAAAGGAGAATGTCCTTTTCCCTGATATAAATGCTTATTCTAAGAATTAATTAATTAGATCTTTCCATATTTCAAAAAGTTTTAGAAATATCATCTAAGTGAGAATTTCATTTTTCTAATCTCAAATAGTACAGAACATCAGTTACTCACTGACTTAAAAAGTGTTGGGGTGGGATTCTTTCAGTTGAGCAAGATAAGTCTCCATGCTAGTAGTGAGATAAAGCGATTACCGTTTGTTTGTCCTTCTCCAGTTTAAGCCCATCTGTGAGGCCACCAGACACAGCTGTTAGTGGATTAGGAGGGTTGTGACCACAAGGCTGTCTTTTCAGGTTGAATCTTGTCCTAGAAACATTTTGGACAATTTGAAATGAGTTCAATGCGTTGATAAAAGGTTTTAAGTTTTCTACCTTAAAGTGCTTCCTGCATTGGTTCCATATTCTGAGTGATTCATGGACAAATGGATTATTAGTATATTGACAATAATTTGTATTTACTGGGGCACAGAGCAAGGAATATAAGCAAGATTTTATTTCTATTGCAGACCAAGCTTGTGGGTTGGCACAGTGGTGCAATGGGTAGCGCTGCTGCCTCGCAGTTAGGAGACCGGGTTCGCTTCCTGGGTCCCCAGTGTGGAGTTTGCATGTTCTCTCTGTGTCTGCATGGGTATCCTTCCACAGTCCAAAGACATGCAGGTTAGGTGCATTGGTGATCCTAAATTGTCCCTAGCATGTGCTGTGTGTGTGTGTCCTGCGGTGGGCTGGCACCCTGCCCAGAGTTCGTTCCTGCTTTGCGCCCTTGGCTCCAGCAGACCCCGTGACCCTGTGTTAGGAAATAGCGGGTTGGAAAATGATTGACTGATCAAGCTTGTGTATATTCATCTAATTGTGTCAATGTCCACATCTTTATAGCCTCCACAATTGTCACCCAGAAATAAAATTGAAAGTTAGGAAGTACTATGCCACCTTCTGCTTTAGATCATTGTAGAGTCGCCCTTTCAATGCATGGATGCTTTGAATTCCAAATAAATGAGGTTATAACTGAATCTAATTTTTAAAGAACAATTTTGAATGTATATGGGGATGCTGTGGAATAGAAAGTGAAGTTTTAGAAGGATGTCCACCTTGACGGTGTTGATTCTCCCTGCTAAAGTGAGTTGGAGGGTAGACCATCTTATTTACATCTTGTTTAATTTTTATATGAAGACAGCAAAATTTTTTGAAAAAGATCCTTATAATTACTTATGATATAAAAGGTGTATTTTGCATCTTCACATAAGTTTCATTCCATCCATCCATTAACCAACCCGCTATATCCTAACTACAGGGTCATGGGGTTCTGCTGGAGCAGAAGTTTCAATCCAGAACCTAAAATGTACACATTATAAGTGACTGGTGACTGTAAAGTGGATTGTAATGAATGAGTGTGTGTGCCCTGTAGACTGGCACCCCATTTAAAGTTGTTTCTTACATGGTACCTATTGCAGTTGTCTCCTACATAGCAACACTAGATGAAATGAGTGGATATAAGGGAAACAGAACCAAATATAAAAATCATAACAACATGTTCTGTCTTTCAAAGATGGACTTTAATGTACAAAGCAAATTAAAGTGTCCAAAGATGCAATTGCTCAAAAATGTGTTAGTAGTAAAGGGCGTCACCAATATACATCATAAAATTTTGACACGGGTACAGTGGGTACAGAAAGTACTCAGACCCCTTCAATTTTTCACTCTGTTATATTGCAGCCATTTGCTAAAATCATTTAAATTATTTTTTACCTCATTAATGTACACACAGCACCCCATATTGACAGACAAAAAAGAATTTTAGAAATTGATGCAGATTTATTAAAAGGAAAAACTGAAATATCACCTGGTCCTAAGTATTCAGACCCTTTGCTCAGTATTTAGTAGAAGCCCCTTTTGAGCTCATACAGCCAGGAGTCTTCTTGGTAAAGAGGCAACAAGTTTTAACACCTGGATTTGGGGATTCTCTGCCATTCCTCCTTGCAGATTCTCTCCAGTTCTGTCAGGTTGGATGGTAAAGCGTTGGTGGACAGCCATTTTAGGTCTCTCCAGAGATGCTCAATTGGGTTTAAGTCATTGGGCTCTGGCTGGGCCATTCAAGAACAGTCACAGAGTTGTTGTAAAGCCATTTCTTCGTTATTTTAGCTGTGTGCTTAGGGTCATTGTCTTGTTGGAAGGTAAACCTTCGGCCCAGTCTGAGGTCCTTAGCACTCTGGAGAAGGTTTTGTCCAGGATATCCCTGTACTTGGCGCATTCATCTTTCCCTCAATTGCAACCAGTCGTCCTGTCCTTGCAGCTGAAAAACACCCCACAGCATGATGCTGCCACCGCCATGCTTCACTGTGGGGACTGTATTGGACAAGTGATGAGCAGTGCCTGGTTGTCTCCACACATACCGCTTAGAATTAAGGCCAAAAAGTTCTTAGTCTCATCAGACCAGAGAATCTTCAGGTGTCTTTTAGCAAACTCCATGCGGGCTGTCATGTGTCTTGCACTGAGGAAGGCTTCCAACAGGCCACTCTGCCATAAAGCCCTGACTGGTGGAGGGCTGCAGTGATGGTTGACTTTCTACAACTTTCTCCCATCTCCTGACTGCATCTCTGGAGCTCAGCCAAAGTGATCTTTGGGTTCTCCTTTACCTCTCTCACCAAGGCTCTTCTCCCCGGTAGCTCAGCTTTGCGGACGGCCAGCTCTAGCAAGGGTTCTGGTCGTCCCAAACGTCTTCCATTTAAGGATTATGGAGGCCACTGTGCTCTTGGGAACCTTAAGTGCAGCAGACATTTTTTTGTAACCTTGGCCAGATCTGTGCCTTGCCACAATTCTGTCTCTGAGCTCTTCAGGCAGTTCCTTTGACCTCCTGATTCTCATTTGCTCTGACATGCATTGTGAGCTGTAAGGTCTTATATAGTCAGGTTTGTGGCTTTCCTAATCAAGTCCAATCAGTATAATCAAACACAGCTGGACTCAAATGAAGGTGATCTCAAGGATGAACAGAAGAAATGGAAAGCACCGAGTTAAATATACGAGTGTCACAGCAAAGGGTCTGAATACTTAGGACCATGTGATATTTCAGCTTTCTTTAATAAATCTGCAACAATTTCAAAAATATTTTTTTGTCTGTGAATATGGGGTGCTGTGTATACATTGAGGGAAAAATTAATTTAAATGATTTTAGCAAATGGCTGCAATATAACAAAGAGTGAAAATTGCAGGGGTCTGAATACTTTCCGTACCCACTGTATGTCCACCCCTGGCATTTCCAGTACCCACTGTATGCCACCTGGTTAATGGGCATTTCCCCATGCTCTGATCTCTGCCAGTTGTCGGGTGCACTGTTTGACCGGCATCAACCGGTCAGTCGTGCGTAAGGAAAATGGTCGGCCAATCTTAGCCTTGATCCTAAAACTGGGACTGATCATCTTTGTGATCCGAGATGGACCTTCAGGACCCTGTAAGGTGTCAAAGGTAAGTCAATGGGGCGGAGCAGACATCCTGCTCCCATCTGCGTGCAGCGCCGGGGTGTGCACAGAGATCGAGTGACAGACCCAGTGAAAGGATATACAAGAAAACTTTATAGATCTATTACACACCCAAGGAACCTGGCAGTACAAAACAAAACACCCCATGGGCATCCCGTTACCTCACCCACCTTGTAAAACCATACCATTTATAAAGAAAATCATTAAGTAGAAGACAACAAGGTGTCTTAAAAATAACAACTTTATTGATGCTATGTCTATATACAATAATTGGTTTAGTGAACCAAATATTACAAATGTGTCCATCTGGTATGTATTTTTTCTCTTGACATTCAGTACATTTTTCCCCTAAATGTTCAACAGAGCTAAACACATAAACCCAGACCACTGAGCGATCAATTATGGTCATAATGAATCTTTTTTATTATTAGATATAATATAAGGAGAAATCCTTCTTTGTATTACAGTATGTGTTACGCTGGGCAGGGACCTGGCTTTCCTTGTTCTAGCTCCCGAGTCTTGGTTCCTCTGACAAGAGAAACAAAACAAAATACAAACTGTTAGCCGACAGAAAATATAGCACAGATCTTGTTTAGCATGGATAATGCAATTTGCTTAGGCACAACACACACTGTAAAAATAATTCTTGCATGTGTGAAAAATACTAATAAAAATACTTAACTATACGCAAAAATAATCATTACCTTAATTAATGAAAATGGATTTTACCCTTTATTGATTATTTCATTCTAATTTAATAAAAAATAATGTTAACTTACTATTTTTCTTAAAATGTAAATGGTTTTATAACTTATTCTAAGTTAAAAACTAAACTGTGAATTGAATACATTTAAGTTAAATTTAATGACACGGCACTTACGCTCACATCGATTTCTTGCTCTTTACAACAACGCATTCAGCTGTAACGCTTATCCATAATAAGAGCTATTTTACTACAATGTGTAAGTATAAAGCATATTAATTCCGTAATGAATAATAACTAGTGTTTCATCTCATAGTTACAGATGTAAGCATTTGTTGTTTTCATGAAACCTTTCTCTTCATGTGGGAAACATGGCGGGCAAGGTAGCGTCTTTCTAACAACTTACCTCGTTGGTCTGCTTTAAAAGCAAGTGCATTTCTCGGATAGTTACGTATGTTCATATGTTTTATCGTTTAAAACTTTTATTTTACACAGAAAAGAAAATGACACTCTGAGATAAGTTTGAGAACGATATGGCGTTTCAGTGCATAACACCGGTGTAAGCGCACACTCGACTGCTGTTTCCTTACCTCAGAGTGACAAGTAGTCTGTCTTCGGGCTAGCACCAAGTCGCATATTGGTTGATCGGCGTGCAATGTGGCATTGCACCAGCTGCAGCAGACAATCAAAAGTGGAAACCGACATCCGACAGTAGTTAAAAAACTTGCGCGGAATTTTCAGCATTTCTTTATAAAGCACAAAAAACTTCCTTTAACCCAGTCTTTCTCAAATAGTGGCGCGCCCGTGGCTCCGTCAAGGAGGTCGCGTTTGACCTCGGGAACATGCTTTTTATTTTTCTTTTAAATTTTTTTGAATTTAGAATGCACTTTAAATCTTTTCTGTTACATTTTATAAAGCTATTCTTTGTTGTAAATTGGTCCAAATTTTTCTTTTTTATTCTCTTATACGTTAATAAAGATAGTGTTATGCAGAGGTGTACTTATAACAATTTTATAGACAAATGATACTATTTATAGTCGCGGGGGGCGAGATGTTTTCTTCTTCCTAGGGGGCATGACAGAAAATTATTGAGAAGCACTGCTTTAACCCGACGTTGTGCAGTCAGAGGATGAACCCAGTAGCGCGGCGATTTTTCTCTCCCTACGTCGCGTATTACAGTATTTTAAAACAAGAAGATTAATATCTAACATAGCAAAATGGTCCATATTGAAAGGAGGCACCTCAAATAAAACAAGGGCTTTCATATCCAGTTCCGACACTGCCTCCACAGGTTAACACACAAACTACAATTTGGGCTGCAGGCTAGCGTTAGACAGAGACAAACGAACGCCGTGTAGAAGTCAATCGATCGCCACCACAAAATGCAACATAAACGTCTAGGACGTTCAGAGCAAGTTCGTTTATCCAAAACTTAACGCCCGTGTGAACAAGGCCTAACTGTCACGGTATTATTTGACCTCTTATTTAATGAGTGTTCTACAGAGGCCATGTATTTTCTGGTTAATTTTAACACTGATTTATTTAGCGATGTTTGATTTCCTATGTCCTATTTTATTTCAGGATTTTCGCTATCGCATACTGAAAAGTAGTGGAAAAGGCGCCATTCATTTAAGCGGATATGTTGGCGTAAATGCAGGACGTGTTTGAAGAGCAGCGCCTGCTGCAGGATTCCCGTTACCACTCATTCCTGGGACATTATTTGACTGAGATATACTTTTGAAGAAAGTTTAAAAAAAACATTTTCCTTGACATTTGAATGTCAGTAATTCAGTAAAATTATCTTCAGACATTTGATTTCATTTTCCTTTGAAAATATAACTCCGTTGTTGTGACTATCTGTGTATGTTCAAATAAATAAAGAGATATGGATTTTAGCATGTATTTGTTATAAAGTCATTACTGTCCAGCGTTGCCTACTCACTTTTTTTTTTGGAGTACTGTAATTCAAATGAAAATCGGAGTAAAATGAAACCATTTTGTCACTACTTATATTTAAACTCATTTACTTTAGGTAAATTTGAGTTAATTAATAAATTAAGTTTACTCAATAGTGCAGTATATCAAATCTACTTAAAAATATTGCTTGTAATTTGTTGCCATATATTTTTTTAAGTAATTTTAACGCATTACTTTTACAGTGTAACAGCATCATTCACCGTTCAGGTAGCCAAGACAATAGAACTGCCCAGAGACTGGGAAGTGGCACTGGTGGAACTGACTTACCCAAAAATGTTCAATTCCATCACCCAGGAAGCACAATTTACCCTAATGAATGAGGAAACAAGAGAGCATGAAGTGACAGACCCAGAGAGAGGATGTACCAGAAGGTTTTAGAGAGAGAATCTATTACACACCCAAGGAAACTGGCAGTGCAGGCCAAACACACCATGGGCATCCCATTACCTCAACCACCTTCCAAACCATACCCTTTATAAAGCAAATCATAAAGCAAACACCAAGGAGTCTTAAAAACAAGAACTTTATTGAATGATTGAAGGACACACACAGTTTGCATCCTTTACCTCATGATCTTACCCAACCTATCTGTTATAACATGATACATAAAGGGAGAGGAAAAAAAAGTGCCTTAAAACAAGTTTATTGAAGAAAAATTCCAAACATGCAATTAACATATAGTCTTTGCTTTCAGAGTTACACACTGTGTGCTATACATTATATATTTTTAAATGTATGAATGAAGCAGGAAAATATTCACTGATACATATGTGATGTGGGGATCATAAATGTTTGTTGGCATAATGCACTTACATGCAGTACTGTTTTATACTGTATGTTGCAAACTTAATTGAAAAGATTTCTTGAGCATTCTGTTCATAAATTTTTCAAAAGAGACTTTGGGTAAGTTACAGCATGAAATTGCTTGGAAAATAGTCACACAAGCTTGTTTGTATAGAGATGAGTAACCCATTTGAAAAGAAACAAAACACAAGAATTGTATACAAGTATGAGAACACAATCGAATTGCAAACCAGGTCCAAAACTCATCAGTGAACCAGTAATACCCCTAAATAAAAGTGTTTCAGTCAGCACATGTTTTATATATTTGTATTTCACTAAATTATGCAAGCTTATTTTCTGTTTGCAACAGAGCCAACCACTAAAAGTTGGTCCTCACAGGCTGAATCAGTTGTGCATAAGCGTCAACGGGTATCTCTCCTCCTCAAACACTGATATAACATCATCCACCTTTCTCTTGACAGATTTAAAAAACAGGGAGATGATACATTTTAGCAAAGCACAGACACAGGACACAAGTCTAGCCTTTCTAGCCCTTTGGAGCATAAATAAGCTGGGTCTATAAACCCAAAAACGTTTTTAGACAGGCATAGATCCAAATTACCTGTTTAGATTTCTCTGGTTCAGGTTCAGTTTCTACTGACTGGTTATCTTCTATAATGATGACACCGGTCTCTGCTTTAGCGGTATGTTTTGTTGTTGCAGAATCCATGTTTTGCTTCTTTCTAGTAAAAGAAAACAGATAATGGTGTGTCTCCACGATGGACAAGCAAGCTCGATGCCGCGATGGACCAGCGAGAACGCCGACTGGCCAAGCGACACAGGGACTGGTAAGCGTAGCGGTTAAAACCTTGCAAAGTGGCGGACTTAGCCAGCATACTTCAGCTCGGTCAAAAGAATGCTTAGATGTAAAGCAAGCGTTGGGGTTTCCTTTCTGACTTTGATAGCGGCGGACACTGCCAGCCTGCTAGGTCTCTGTCATAAGGAGATGGCTACCGGTACTTGGTTTTACTCAAAGGAGAGACAGAAAATAAAAGGAGGAAAAAAAAAAAAAGGAAAAAACAGCACAACTTACCCAATTCTTGTTATTGAGGAGCCCGGCCTTTGGGTCCAAATATCCGTCCTTAAATATTCTTTTAGGTGAGGCTTTTAGAACGCTGGGGCCAATCAAAACGTTTTAAGAAAAGATTTTTAAGGTAACCCGCCAACATATTTTAAACCAATCAACAAACACATGCCTCATGTTAAACTAGCCAATGGAATTACACCATGCTGGTTCGGCCGTGTGCTGAGTGCATCCAGCGCTTCTCAAATTCAGAACCGCCAATCAGGATACACACCAGGCGGCGGGATGTGAAGAGTCTCAATGGCTAAAAGGCAATATGGCGCGACTGAAAAAAAATGTGTGAACTGGTCTGTCAATGAAAACGGTGTTAATATATGAATTTAACAGTAACAGACAAAATCTTTATAATTCTGCACGTGCAATGGTGCCGCATTCATAGTGCAGTCGCTCTAAGCCAGGAGATCGGGTTTTGCGATTGGGGACAGAGCGAAAATAAGATAAGTCTTTTTCAATGTGTTTATTATCATAATTAAAATATTAATGTGTGTTATTCTATCATAGTCCCACAAACTAAACGGTAAAAAATGGAATACCCTTTTTGTCAGTCTTAATAAACACACCATTTAATTTATGATAAGCCTAGAAGTTGGTAAGACACGCCAGGGCTAACGGTTTTTAAATAAATAAAAATCCGTAACGCGTTAATATTTATATACAAGTCATGAATGTGCGTACACGTTTAATTAAGTCTTTTATTCCTGACATGATTAACTTGTACCTTTAAAAGAAGAAAAAATATTATTTTGGTGCGTATAGCAACCATTTATTAATTAACTAGGATATGTTAAGTAAAATGAAGCAATATCGCTTATTTTTGTATTGTTCTGTGGTTCATGCATAGCGATGTCGCTTTCCATGTCAGAAGATAAGGGTTCTCGTCCGGATAGACACCGAAAGTAAAACATTAAATTTTCAAATGTGTAAGTTATTATGATTACGCATTACTGCATGTTAGTCTATTATAGCCAAGTAAACTACGAGGTATGTACAAAGTTAATTTTAAAATACTGCCACTACATTTCTTACCAGGATTTTCAGCACGTGAGAAATTGCTTGAATCTCGATTAATGACTGTCTCGCGAAAAAAAGAGCACCATAAAGCAACCCAGACATGTCTTAACGACATTATTAATAGGTATGACAACATCTTGGCAGATCCCAGGTACGAAAACAAAACAAACAAAAAAACAAACATTTGTTTAATGAATCCTTTCATTGTTAAAACCGATATCGATGCTGTATGTATTCGTTTGTTCAACCAACAAGCAATGGGGCTTGTGTTCAGTCCAAGGCGCTGTTCCTTGCTTGGAGCTCAATGCACAGCAGCGATAAGACCCTTGCTGGCCAAGGGCCTCACAAATGGGCAAATGGTAGAAAAGAGGATGGGCGTGTGTGATTATTGGGCTCCTTTGGGGATCGGCGAGCTGAGTGAACGGATGTACATGTCAGTATTGTATAATAGCGAATAAGATTGTGTTTGCAGCACGTTTATATTGCAAGGTGTGCGCTGGAGAAAAAATCCATTACTACGATTTCACGAGTTTATATCGTTATGTGAATAAAACTAAAAGATATCCAAATCGGTCATCCAAAAATATTTATAAGGATTCTGAACCGTTAGAAACGTGTTTCGGATCACCCTGGGTGAGGATTTAAGATCATCGTGACGCTAATTTACTCACCGTAGCTAAATACAGGTTAGTAACTATGGGTGGCAGAACTTTCAGTGTGATGGCTCCTAAATTTTGGAATGCTCTTTCAATCTGCCTTCGAGTAAAAATCTAAATTTTCATTTCAAACTCCTACTAGAATTCCATTTTGTCACTTAGTTTACTTGGCTATAATAGAATAACATACAGTAATGCATAATCATATACACATTTGAAAAGCCAAGTTTTAGTAGCAGGCTGGAGGCGAACCCTGGTCTCTTGGCTTGGAAAGCGAAAGCATTATGCATGCCTACAGGCCAATACATAAGTAAACGATACTCCTTCTGTTTTCTTAACATATCCAATTTTTTTTCTTCTTTTAAAGGTACAACTTAATCATGCTAGGAATAAAAGACTAATTAAATGTGTACACACATTCATGACTTATATATAAATATTAACGTGTTACCGGATTTTTATTTATTTACAAAACCGTTAGTTCTGGCGTGTCTTACCAACTTCTAGGCTTATCATAAATTAAATGGCGGTTTATTAAGAATGACAAGAAGAGCATTTCATTTTTTTACTGTTTAGTTTATGGGACTATAATAGAATGACATACATTAATATTTTTATCATTATAATATACACATTTAAAAACACTTGTCTTACTTTCGCTTTCCCCAATCGCAAAACCCGATCTCCTGGCTTAGGAAGCGGCTGCACTATGAATGCGGCACCATTGCATGTACAGTATTATAACGATTTTGTCTGTTACTGTTAAATTCATATGCTAACACCGTTTTCGTTGACAGACCAGTTCACACATTTTTTCAGTCGCGCCATATTGTCTTTTAGCCGAGACTCTTCACATCCCGCCTGGTGTGTATCCTGATTGGTGGTTCTGAATTTGGGAAGCGCTGGATGCACTCAGCACACGCCCGAACCAGAATGGTGTAATTCCATTGGCTAGTTTAAGGCATGTGCTTGTTGATTGGTTTAAAATATGTTGGCGGGTTATCTTAAAAATCTTATCTTTAAACGTTCTGATTGTCCCCAGCGTTGTAAAAGCCTCACCCAAAAGCATATTTAAGGATTGATATTTGGACCCAAAGGCCCGGGCTCCTCAATAACAAGAATTGAGTAAGTTGTGCTGTTCCCACCCCACCCCACCCAACCCTACCCCACCCCACCCTCTCCTCTCCTCTCCTCTCCTCTCCTCTCCTCTCCTTTTATTTTCGGTCTCTCCTTTGGGTAAAACCAAGCACCGGTAGCCATCTCCTTATGAGAGAGACCTAGCAGGCTGGCAGTGTCCGCCGCTATCAAAGTCTAAAAGGAGACACCAACGCTTGTTTTACAGCTAACCATAATTTTGACCGAGCTGAAGTATGCTGGCTAAATCCGAACTTTGCAAGGTTTTAACCGCTACGCTAACCATAGTCCCTGTGTCAACTGGACAGTCGAGCGCCCTTGCTGGTCTGTCGCGCATCGGAGCTTGCTGACCCAGCTTACCCGTGTCCCTGTGTCGCTTGGCAAGTCCAGCGTTCGCTGGTCCGTCGTGGCATCGGAGCTTACTGGTCCATCGCGAGACACACCATTATCTGTTCTTTTACTAAAAAGAAGCAAAACATGGATTCTGCAACAACAAAACATACCGCTAAAGCAGAGACCGTGTCATCATTATAGAAGATAACCAGTTGGTAGATCATGAACCAGAGAAATCTAAACAGGTAATTTGGATCTATGCCTGTCTAAAAACGTTCTTGGGCTTATAGACCTAGCTTATTTATGCTCCAAAGGGCTAGAAAGGCTAGACTTGTGTCCTGTGTGTGTGCTATGCCAAAACTTATCTCCCTGTTTTCTTAAATCTGTCAAGAGAAAGGTGGATGATGTTGTATTAGTGTTTGAGGAGGGAGAGATACCCGTTGACGCTTATGCACAACTGATTCAGCCTGTGAGGACCAACTTTAGTGGTCGGCTCTGTTCCAAACAGAAAATAAGCTTGCATAATTTAGTGAAATACAAATATATAAAACATGTGCTGACTGAAACACTTTTATTTAGGGGTATTACTGGGTCACTGATGGTTTTGGACCTGGTTTGATATTCGATTGTGTTCTCATACTTGTATACATCCATCCATTTTCCAACCAGGAATCTGAACACAGGGGTCTGCTGGAGTAAATCCCAGCCAACACAGGGCATGCACAAACCAATCCTGGGCAAGGTGCAAGTTCCATGCAGAGAGGACCTGGGAATTGAACCTAGGTCTTCTAACTGCAAGGCAGCAGCGCTACCACTGCACCACTGTGCCACCCTACTTGTATTCAATTCTTGTGTTTTTGTTTCTTTTCAAATGGGTTACTCATCTCTATACAAACAAGCTTGTGTGAATATTTTCCTAAGCAGTTTCATGCTGTAACTTACCCAAAGTCTCTTTTGACAAATTTATGAACAGAATGCTCAAGAAATCTTTTAAATTAAGTTTGCAACATACAGTATAAAACATTACTGCATGTGAGTGCATTACGCCAACATAAACATTTATGATCCCCACATCACATATGTATCAGTGAATATTTTCCTGCTTCATTCATACATTTAAAAATATATAATGTATAGCACACAGTGTGTAACTCTGAAAGCAAAGACTACGTGTTAATTGCTATGTTTGGAATTTTGTCTTCAATAAACATGTTGTTTTAAGGCACCTTGATCTTTTTTTTTTTTTTTTTTCCTCTCCCTTATGTATCATGTTATAACAGATAGGTTGGGTAAGATCATGAGGTAAAGGATGCAAACTGTGTGTGTCCTTCAATCATTCAATAAAGTTCTTGTTTTTAAGACTCCTTGGTGTTTGCTTTATGATTTGCTTTATAAAGGGTATGGTTTGGAAGGTGGTTGAGGTAATGGGATGCCCATGGTGTGTTTGGGCTGCACTGCCAGTTTCCTTGGGTGTATAATAGGTTCTCTCTAAAACCTTCTTGTACATCGCTCTCTGGGTCTGTCACTTCATGCTCTCTTGTTTCCTCATTCATTAGTGTAAATTGTGCTTCCTGGTTGATGGAATTGAACATGTTTGGGTAAGTCAGTTCCACCAGTGCCACTTCCCAGTCTCTGGGCAGTTCTATTGTCTTGGCTACCTGAACGGTGAATGATGCTGTCGTGTTGTTACCCTAACCCTGGCCAATTAATTACTCAGCAGTGTTACATAAAATCCATTTCTGACTTTAGACAGTTTTTTTCTTGCTTTCTCATCTCCTTATGTCTTTCACTTCTGAATCCACTTTCATCACCTACATAATCTTTTAGTTTATATACAGGTTTCATCCATTTGAAACTGTCCACGATAATAAATATTTCATTTGTAAACGACTGCTCATAACCTTTTCCAGTACACCTTTTAATTTTGAAACTCTGACATGATAACCTATCTTCAAAGTTCAGAGTAGATTTTCTTTCCCGCCCTACCATAGACTGTTTTCCAAGCACTCAGAGCATTTTCCGGAGTCACATCTACAGGTCTTGTTTTACTCGTGGTGTGAAAACTGTGGTTATAACTCTGCAGAAAGTCTGACAGGACATCTATATACCGAAAAGTATTGGCATATGTAAAATATTTCCACATTTTGGATTTTAAGGTTCTATTGAATTGTTTTACAATGCTGGCCTTTACATCACTGTTCGTGACAAAATGTACAATATTGTAATGTTTTAGTAGTTTTTGTATAAATATGTTGTGAAATTCTTTGACTTGGTCTGTCTGTAGCTTCTTAGGAACTCGACCCTGTCTAAAGATCAAACTAAAACCCTGAGAAACTTCTTTCCCAGTTTTGGTCTTTAATGGCACAGCCCAAACATATTTTGAGAGCACATCGATACACGTGAGGATAAATTTATATCCATCATTGAATTTTGAGTAATAAGACATCTCAACCAAATCTGATTGCCACTGGTCATCGACCATTGAAACAATGGTTCTGTTTCTCTTGAATCTCAGCCATGCTTGTTTGTGCATACTGTAAGTGTATTGTCCACCCATCCATTCCAACACGTTTTTCGCTTGACATTTCTTTTCTTTTTTCCCATAGAGTGACTCTAAGATGGCGGTGACGTATTTAAGCACAGTTTAAAAGATTGTTCAACTTCAAGTCTTAAGTCTCAAGACCTGTGTATAATTTCTCAAACACTTATCAGCCATCACAGTCACAGATCCGGATTGATTTTAATGAAGCATTATGTAAAGTCTGTTGTAGATTACGTGGTCTGCACCTGTGTAAGAGATGTATTAACGGGTCTTGTTTAGCATGCCGTTTGGGTTCGAATCTCAGGATGGGCACACTTGTCTTTTACTAGAATCTGATCCTGAGGAAATGCACCCTTGTGTTTCCAGCATCTGTCAACAGATCAGTATTTAAAGAGTAATACACATGGTGTTTTCTCTGGTTAAACCCTTGTGTGGAGTAAGAATTGTGAAAAGAGTAAAATTCATACTCTTAACTGTCTGAAGCAGTTTGTTGCTGAAGTAAACACTTTACAGCTTATACAATCCATGCAACAAAGTCCAAGATTCAGACAGCAGCTTTTGAACTTGTCTCTAATCACCATAACTGTTATTTTTTAAAACCAACATTGATTTTCAGAAACCTAAGCAAATTGCATTATCCATGCTAAACAAGATCTGTGTTATATTTTCTGTCGGCTAACAGTTGGTATTTTGTTTTGTTTCTCTTGTCAGAGGAACCAAGACTCGAGCTAGAACAAGGAAAGCCAGGTCCCTGCCCAGCGTAACACATACTGTAATACAAAGAAGGATTTCTCCTTATATTATATCTAATAAAAAAAAGATTCATTATGACCATAATTGATCGCTCAGTGGTCTGGGTTTATGTGTTTAGCTCTGTTGAACATTTAGGGGAAAAATGTACTGAATGTCAAGAGAAAAAATACATACCAGATGGACACATTTGTAATATTTGGTTCACTAAACCAATTATTGTATATAGACATAGCATCAATAAAGTTATTATTTTAAGACACCTTGTTGTCTTTTAATTTATGATTTGCTTTATCAAGGGTAACGGATCCCCATGGGGTGTTTTGGGCTGTGTTGCCAGGTTTCTTGGGTATGTAATAGATTCTCTCTAAAGTTTTCTTGTATATCCTCTCGCTGGGTCTGTCACTCACGATCTCTGTACTCTCTGTACACAGTGCCCCGGCTGTATGCAGATAGGAGCAGGATGTCTGCTCCCCCATTGACTTACCTTTTGACACCTTACAGGGTCCCGAAGGTCCGTCTCGGATCACAAAGATGATCAGTCCCAGTTTTAGGATCAAGGCTGACCTTTTCCTTACGCACGACTGACAAAGGGTCGCTGCCGGTCAAACGGCGCACCCGACAACAGGCAGAGATCAGAGCGCGGGGAAAATGCCCATTAACCAGGTGGCATACGGTGGGTACTGGAAATGCCAGGAGGCAGGACATGCACCTGCCAAAATTTTATGATGTATAATGGTGACGCTCCTTTACTACTTGTGTTTATTCTTAATTTGTCCTGTAGGTATGCTGATTAAGTATCATTGTACATTCAGCTTGCAGTTATTTGAACACAGACACATTATTTGCTCATTATATGAAGCATTCTGATTGCATCATACCAATACTATATTTACACAGTCTTAATGAATTATCTTTACAAATGCTTCCCAGCTTCTAAATGTTTTGTTTTGTTTTTTTCTTAGCAATGTCATCTAATGATTGTTATACCAACAGCAATATGCCTGTATAGCTTCTCACTATGACTGACTGTAAAGTCAGGAATTTCTTTTCTTTTAAATTTTTCTTCCCTTTTAGTCATTTAGTTTGTTCAGATAATAATAGTGTGTGCGTGTATATATATTCATTTATCTGTCATATTTTTGTATTTATTTGTAGGAGGTTCTGTAAAATGTCTGTTTGTCTGTCTGTTTCATCAAATGCTGCATTGTCAGTCTTGCTATATGAAGATTATTCCAAAGATTAAAAACAAGTCAAATATCATTTCAGCATATTTGGTATTCTTTCCTTTTAGTACAGTAAATGATAAAAAGGCATTTTAAGACACTTTTAATACTAATGGGTGACATGTAGTTTTGTTTGTGTTTTTTTTTCCTTAATTAAAATGTAAATATGCTTTTCCTAACAGATATCTGCACATACCATTGTTGATGATTCTGCATGTTGCACTTGGTAAGTTTTACTATTTTCTAAAGAAATACATGTTTACACATCTTCTAGAATAATAAAAATGATCTAATAGTTCTGATGGATGTGTGCATCATTGAATTGTAGCCTTATTCCAGGGAGGAAGAAAAGCATCAGTAAGGCTTTTGAGAAAACTGAACAGCATACATTCTTTACAGAGTACGGCTTGAATTTGTGTGGTGACTGAGGAGTGTATCTCCATCAATGTTATAATGAACAGAGAGCGCTTTATTGGATTTGATGGGGACATTATTATAACATTGCCACATGAATTGGTGAATACCAAGATAATTCAGGACATTTTCATTTACACATATTCTTTAATGCTGTTCTTGCAACAGCAAACTTTTGAAACTGCTTTTCCAACAAGTCACACACATTAGCTTGATAAACATTACTCTTTAGTAAGTGTGATTATCAGACAAGTCAATTAATTCACATTTCAAATGTCATATACCACCAATGCTTTAATTTTCCAAATCTTTCCCTATCTTGTCAATTGAAGAGGATGTCATTCTATTAAAATGTTTTCATAGTCCTTCAAGCAAGTTATCAAACCCTTTTGTTTATTGTGCCTTTGCACAATTAGCCATTCAGCTAGATTAACTATAAATAGTTACTTATATGAATACTGCATCCCATTCGCTCCTGTGCCCTTCAAATATATGTCATATGTGGTTTAACTACAATTGTCACATTTTAGTTTTTGTGCTAATAAACTTTACTTTGACTTCAGAAACTTGAAAGTGACACCCATTTAGTGTTTTGTGATTCATTTTGAAGTATTCTGTTTTGGCAGACCCGCTAATTTCATGTCCTTGTGGTTTAAATGCTTCTTTAATGCTTTACATCAGAGGTGTCCAAACTTTTGCAAAGAGGGCCAGATTTGGTGAGGTGAAAATGTGTGGGGCCGACCATTCAGCCTGACATTCTTTGAACCATTAACATTAAATGCAAATGAACTATTTTATGAAATTTTTATTGCAAATGGCATACTTTTCTTTTCTTCACACAGAACACAAATGAATCTAAACAAGTTTTTAACCAAAATCACTCTGCCTTTCATATTTGAAGACCACATAACATGAAGAAAAAGTCTGTCTGGGAAAAAAAAAAAACTTTCGCTAAGATTAAATGTATAGGTTCATTTGAAACATTACATACTATTCACTATTAAATGCTCACTGTAAACTTCTGAATTCAAAACATGTTAACAGGAAAATAAAACTAACAGTTATCTTATTCAGAAGTACAAAACATTGAGGGCCATATGAATCAGTATCACTTGTTCTTTCATTTTCAATTGACCATCAAAAATCAAAAACGAAAATGTTTGATTTTGAATCGGATATCAAAACGAAATGGAAAACGGGCTGCCAGACCGAATTTGATTTTAATATTTAATTTGTTGGGTTTACGAGACCCGGTTTGATTGTCAATTGAAAAGCAAAAGAACAAATGATACACGGATTGAAAAGACTCGGTGCATATTCAAAACTGGTTTTGATCATCACAAAACAATCAATTAACTGAGATTTTAGAATTTATTCACCTCAGAAGACTAAACAAACAAACTTGCCTGCACTAATGTGAAGGGTGATACTGGGATATCGACTGCTGTAAATAGGCCAGAGCTAGCTCAAAACAGTGGTTTTGATACACAAGATATCACACAAATGAGAGTCACTTAGTCTCATCCTCACGTGGTTCTTGTTAATGTTCATAGCCGAAAATGTCTTCTTGCACAAGTATGTTGAGCCAGACAAGCTCAGCATGTAAAAGGTTTACAGTGCTTGCCAATCAGCGTTGCCATCTCGTAGCTCGCCTTTGTGGCATTTTCATTTGACTCACAGGCTCTTGTGAAAAACGCTGCTGTGCCATTAAAACAGCTTCCAGTTGCTTCAATTTTTCACCGCATTCGTTCCCAGTCAGCTTGTCGTAGTTAGTGTGTTTCATCTGGTAGTGCCTCTTAATATTGAATTACTTGAAAACAGCCACAGTCTCTTGGCAAATTAGGCAGACAGTTGTTTCGTATTTCAGTGAAAAATACTCCAATTTCCACTTGTCCTGGAAGCGCCCCTCGCTGACAACTTCCTTTTTTAGTTAGTCGCCATCTTAGAAATGGGCTAGAAAGGATCACACAAGGGTCACATGGCGAGAGTGCAACCACAGGTCTACTGCAATCTTCTGGTGAAATATAAAATAGCTTTTTGTAGTCTGCATATTATTGATTTTATGACAGAGGCTGCGGTGCCAGTGGAAATTTGAACATGGGCTGCAATTGACCCTCGGGCCGGACTTTGGACATGCCTGCTTTACATGTTATATCATTAACAGCTGTTAGGCTAATGTGAAGGGTTTAAGAAACTAAAGTAAGTAATATTTTGGAATGAACATATGGCACGAAAGCTGTTATATATAATAGTAAACATATGCCTACAGTGTACTTAATCAGTCCACCAGCTGGCATCATGCTAAGTGTGTATGAAGCTGTGTTTATCCAAAATTATTAAAGTTCTGCAGCTTTTAGTTTCCTTCATAGGATGATCAGGCAATAGTGTGACATGCTCAAATAATTCTACAGACCAAATATCTTCGTTTTAAAAGTTTTAGTAAAATTCAAAGCAAAACAGTTTACACAAAAATAGACAAAAATTGATACTGAAGAAAGGAGAAGTTCTGTTTTAGGCTTATTTGTCTTGTTTCATTTCTCTAAGTTTGGTCATACAGTCACACTTTTAAGTGTTCATATCAAAACAGTAAGCACATTAAGAGAGGCTAGGAGCCTGTGCAGATACAGCACATTGCATTGCCGCACCCACCACATGACAGACCAACTCATGATCTCAGATTAGGACCCAAGTGCAACCATGCAATGGGTGACACCCCAGCACTACACTAGTTCAGGTGGAGTGAACACTGGGAGGTTTTGTTATGGTGGCAGGAGTGCCAATTCTGTCACCAACCCCTGGTTTTTCCCTGCAGGTTGGAGAGCCTACTTGCAGGGCTGGATTCAGATTAACATCATGCCCAGGATGAAGCAATTGCAGGTTAAAAGTAGAGTTACTTTTATGCTTACTGGATTTGAACCAGCAATCTTCTGATTGCCAGTGCAAATCCTAACCCCACCACTCCGCCCTAAGCACATTAAGAATTGCCAGAAAACTGTATGCTAATCTCCTATTTGTCAGATTATTTAACAGTCCATGCTACAACTGAGACTGTTTCCTAACTGGTTTAATTAACACTCTGTTATTCAGAAATACCTAAGAAAGTTCTGTTTCATGTCAATTTAAAGGGGTAGAAGACTATACCATAATCTAAGTAGCTGTAAGAAACTGATATACTATTTTTGAAATTAAGCAAATGCTTAAATAAGTTTAACTTTAACATTACTTTCTAAAATTGGCTCTTATAGCATATGTCTGTTATTTATTCCACAAAATGCACCTGATTTGGGTAATTTTGTTCCTCAAAGCCATCGTAGAAGATTTCCAATTAACAATAATGATTGCAGGGTGGCACGGTGGAGCAGTGGGTAGCGTTGCTGCCTCACAGTAAGGAGAATTGGGTTTGCTTCCCGGGTCCCCCTGCATGGAATTTGCATGTTCTCCCAATATCTGTGTGAGTTTCCCCCACAGTCCAAATACATGCAGTTTAGGTGGATTGGTGATGCTAAATTGTCCCTAGTGTATGTGTGTGTCCTGCAGGTGGGCTGGCTGGCTCCCTGCCTGGGGTTTGTTTCCTGCCTTGTGCCCTGTGTTGGCTGGGATTGGCTCCAGCAGATACCTGCGACCCTGTAGTTAGGATATAGTGGGATGGATGGATGAATGATGATCGCATTATTCAAACTTGTCAGGCTTGTTCATAAACAGTGAATAGCTGATTAACATTATATTGAACTGCAGTGGTGTCTACTGTAAAGCAGCTAGAAAAACAATTTTCTGGAGTAGTGGCACATGCAAAACTGGATTTTGTACTGTGGCAATACAATTTCACACAACACATTATTGGTTGAAGAGTTTTGACAAAAACAATGTGATTGTTGCTTTGTTCCCCATATTCACCAGATCTTCACAGAAATATGGTTACTGAGTGCAATATTGGTAGCCATGATGAAAGAGAATAACACACTTTTTAGTGCATGCTTAGTTGCTGTTCACAATATGGTAGAGGGGCCAAACAGGCCATAAATCATATATTTTCTAACGTGATCCATTGGTTGACACGTGAACACTATTGGTTTATGAATATTTACTATTGGTTTATGTATGTACAATAATGGTTTCATCCATATGAACTACACTGGTTCGTGTCCAGATATTATCGGTTTGTGCATGAACTCTACTGGCTTGTATATGATGCTTTTGGTTTACATATGAACTATAGTGAATTGAATTATTACTGGTTCACGTGTGTTTGCTATGGTTTGTGAGTGAATTGCATTGGTTTGCATGCGTAATCAATCAGTTTGCGCATCAGCTATATTGGCTTGTGTTCATATACTACTGGTTTGCTTACGTATAGCACTGGTTTTTCATATGGACTATACTGGTTTCACGTGGGTAATATATTGGTTTCGCATATGAACGCTTATCAGTTTTGTGTATACACTAGATTGAGTCCTTGTCAGTCTTCTACCAGTTTTATGTGTGTGTACTATGCCGGCTTTTGAACGTAACATGCTGGATTTATGTGTGCACTATATCGGTTCTGTGTACTAAATAAACTGGTTTACTTAATGCACACTATTGAAATGTTGTGTGTGAACTATATCAGTTCTGCATGTGAACTATATTGGTTGTTCATGTGGTTTTCAGATGTAGTGGGAGGGCAAGGAAAAGAGAACTCGAGGGCTGCTAGTCAGCCATTTTCAAACGTAAGGAGGAATGGGTAGGAGTGATAATTTAAAACCGCTGAAAGTTTTCACTACAGTAAGTTTATTAAAGGGTTAGGAGTAAATAAAACTGTTTAATGGTATTTGCCCATAAGTCTGAAATTAAGTGTACACAGTTTAGTTGGTGCCTCGTATCAATTGTCACCTGTTTTGGTGTGTTTGGACCTAACAAAAAGTGTTGGCATTTGTGAAAATCGAATTAAAAAGGGAAATAATTGAAATATTATTCTGAAATAATTAATGAAAATGGCATCTAAACACGTTAATTGATTATTTTTTAGATATTAATGATACAGTATGCAGGCTTGAAACTGTACAGAATGATACAAACCAACTTGAATGAATCCATCGTCATCTTGGAGATCATCTTCAGTTAATTTTTAAAATTCTAAATACCCTTTACTCATTGTCTAGTGAAAATCAGTCATTTTCCATTCTGAGCCAATTACATAATGTGTTAAGATCTGTTTATGATTAAACAGAGGAAAGAATATTGTGGTTAGAAAAAAATGAATTTTTTTTCATTCAAGAGCCTTCAGAAAATCAAGGAAGATTAATGATTTGTCATTTCTTTTCTTAGTAGGCCAAGGTAAACAAGTTATTTGTGTTATTCTTTGATCTAATATTATAAATCATTTCGCTTTAAGAAATAGTGACAATTGTTTTCAGCACAAAATAAAGAAAAATATCCTTGTACTTTGCAACTTGTAGTTGCATGTTGTGTTGAGTATCAAAGAAAGGTACAGTATATTAATAATGCTGGTGATGTCTAAAGTCTTGTGGCCATGAAAAAACTGAAAATGTAAACTACAAATACTTTAAAGCTGGCTGTCTGACGAAATGTCAGCTTAATATTTTGTAGTTAGAATATGAAAATTGTTCTTGAATTTTGCAAAAGGATTGGTTTAGTTACATTTTTGTGTTGTGTGTTTATTGTTCACCTCCCTTGTTTGCTCCTGTGTAGTGTGATGAACTCCATTGCTTCTACACTAATAAAAATTAATGAAAACTGTTGACAGTAAATTAATTAAAAGCCTGGTATGTTGTTTATGTACAAATTATATGAAGTTACTAAGCAAAATTCGGTAAAAGGTTACATTTTCCTGAAATCTGCAAATCTGTAGTAGTGGAGACTTAAAAAACAATACAAAACATTCTTTATTTTATATATTTCTCTACTAATGAACATCATACTAAGGCACTTTAGAAGTGCAGATCTTTTACACAGTAAGACAGTGGTGGTTATTGAAGTGCCAGCCATGTGGTTTATAATAAAAGAAGCACATTGCCTGTCTGACATTTCCTTATTATTCCATTAAACCAAATTACATTGAAGTAGAGTTAAAACAGAAATCTATAAATTATTCTTATAACTTCATACTGGTACAGTAGTTACTGGTGCCACTTTACAACCTTTCAGGTGAAATCTAGGCTTGGTCTTTGTGTCTGAGGATTTTGCTTGTCCTTCATGTGTCCATGCTGGTTTTTCATAAGACATGTAGATTTTCCTCCTACACGTGCACTAAGTCCATTGGTGACTCTTAACTTGGCTCCTTATGAAGGCATTTGAGCTGTGACGGACACACAAAAATTCCAAGGTTGTTTTCTGCCTTGGACCTGTTGCTGATGGAATTGGCTCCATTCTCCAGATCTCTGAACTTTAAGATTAAAATTAGTGGATGTTTCAATTACGGTGCTTGGTTGTAATGTACTAAATAAAAATAGTTTTTGTATCAATTTTAATCTGTGTTACAGATAGCACTTTCACAATATTTTAGCAGTTGTAATTATTTCTGAATTTAGGAATTTATTAACTCTCATAAACCCTTATCAAATACTGGTGCAACTAGTTGGGACCTCAGAAATTGTTCTGAGTAAGCAGCATGATCTACAGTAGACAGATCTCCTCTTAGTCACAATCATTTAGGAACAGATACACTTATTGGCAGTGCAGAAGTACAAAGAACATTCAGAGTTTCATATCTGCCTTTTTACTTTTGTTTCAGCAGGTGTCGAATGAGTTTTTGTCTCCATTGTCCACCCAGACTATTGCACTTCAGTAATGTTTAAATGTTAATGTAAATCCTCAACCATACAGAATGAATTTCCATATAACTATTAATTCTTCTCAGTCTTTAACTCATCCTTATTCCAGCTGTCATTTTAACAATGACATTATTTTTTTTTGCTTATATTTTCAGTAGTGTACAATATGACAATTCTTTGACATTTGGTATTTCTGTTTAGAGGTTTATTTCATTTTCCTCCTAATTTGCTACTGTGATAGATACTTATGCATCACACCATCCTGGCAAAATGTGTAACATTTTACAGTGTATACTTCAATGTTCCTGTGTAAAATAAACAGTTAAAATTCTAAGAAGGTAATGTATCAATTGAATTTAGTATTTTTCAGTGTATTTATCAGTCCATCTGTATCTACTGTATCAGATACCCAGGAATCTTTTGGAAAACCGAATTGATTTAGGATTTTCTTGGATTTCTATTGCAAGACTTTTTGTATTGGCACACGGACATTATATCGTCATCGACAAAGAATCGGGCTCCTTACAGACTCCGATTCAGCCATATCTCTGATTCTGAGCTTGATACTTTAATTCTTGAAGTTAGGCATTCAGCTCCTTACATAGGTGAAAGATACATTTCTGGCAGCCTGCGTTCATGTAACATTTGAGTGCAATGATGGAGAATAAGAGAATTCATATAATTGATCCTGTTGGAACTATATTTCAAGAAGGTATGCAATTCAAACAAGAGTATATAGTGTTCCTGTACCAAATTATCTTTGGTAAGTGTTTTGTCTTCTGTAAAATTACATAGCAAAAACTACTTTTCACACTTTCTGCCTCCTGTTTGATTTGAATGCTCAGAAAAGTACATAGTCCTATAGGCTCTGCATTGTAATCCTTTTTATGTTTTTTTTCAACAAAACTATAATATACAGGTGCTTTAACATATTTTTGACATACCTCATAATAATTTACTGCTATTAAATCTGAATAGGTGGTGTAGTGGAACAGTACAGCTTTGAAACATTGGGGCCAGGGCTCACATTTTGGGTCCTTGCGATGTGGTGTTTGCATGTTCTCCCTGTGTTCATAGGGGTTTCCTTTTGGGTGCTCTGTTTTATCCTACAGTCCAAAGACATGCAGGTTAGGCAGATTGGTGATACTAAATTGGCCTTAGAGTGTGAGTGTGTTAACCTTGCAATGGACTGGTGCCCTGTAGTTTTCTCCCACTTTGTGTCCTATGCTTGATATGACAGGCTCCAGTTTTCCTGCAACTGAGGATAAGGCAGGTTTGGAAAACAGATCAAAAAATGGTTAAATAGGTAAGAATACGCATAGCTTTCACAAGATGTATTCATTGTAATGTACACTTCCTCCACAAAGGTTGTAAAATGTTTGCACATTTATTAACATTCTTAACCTTCAAAAACTGTAAATGTATATTGTCATATCTATCAGTCTTTTAGTTTTCATAATAAAATATGTGTAATAAGGTAAATCCAGCTTTAATTTTAAAATGAATTGTATCAGGTATATGTCCCAAAAAAGCTTGTTTGAAATCAAAAACTCACCTATGGGGTTCTCTCACTATTTAAGGTGTGTCTGTATACTAGTTTTTAAAGTTCATCTTCACCTATTTTTATCACCCATTTTCTTTTTCCAGGCACATAGACAGCAACCATAAATTAATCCCATGGAGGTTTGTTTTTCATGGATGTGTAAATGGTTATAGTTGTACAATTGTGTACATTGAGGCTTCGGACAACAGTTCTGCATCAACAGTATTTACCTTTTTTCAAGAAGGCGTGAGGAATTTTGGATTACGTTTAAGGGTTCGAGGAGATGCAGGTTCTGAGAATGTGCTGGTGAAAAGATACATGATCAGCGAAAGAGGACATGTTGGAAGTTTTATTGTTGGACGCAGTGTGCATAATTAAAGGATTGAGCATCTTTGGGCAGAATTGACTAGAGCACTGACCTCATATTTTAAAGGTATATTTCTGTTTATGGAAGAAAATCTTGTTCTTGACAGCAACTCAGAAGTTGATATGTATTGTTTACACTACATATATATGCCTCGAATTAAAGTTGCTGTGAATGAATTTGTTAATCAGGGGAACAACCATAGTTTAAGCACAGAGAATAATTCTTCACCACTTCAGTTGTGGACTGCAGGTTTCTTGTCTGCAGGTGACAGAGTGAACATCTTAGGATTTGTCAGTTGTGACTCATTTCCACATAATTCTTCACTTGAAAGGGAAAGAAAGCATTACAGAAAATATTTTCACTGTATCTACCGAACACAGAGAACACTTGCACCAAATGGTTAACCCCTCCATGATAATCATTTCTTGACTATTAAAGAATACCTGTGGTCCATTTGTGTTTTGAGTTAAGGTAGTTAATGTTTCCTTAATTCATTGTCAGTCACAAATGTAACATCCTCAAACATTTTTTTTATTATCCTACCTTCTTGCTCTTTTGCAGAAATATATTAATAAATGGGTACATAACAGACCCTGCCGAAAAAAGTTTTTTTTTTTGAAATTGAGTTTTGAATTTACTGATTTGTTTGAAAAACTTTGTTCATGGAAATGATAGTTGTAAATATTATTAGGTACATTATAACTGTATAATTCTGAAACATATCCTTATATAATATGAAGTTAAAATTATCAGCTTGTAGTGACTCTATTTTGTCTTGAATAAGCATACAAATAAACATTACAAACCTAACTGATTAACTGTATCCTAGAACTGTAAAAACACAATAAATCCAGGATACAGCAATCCAATTTCCTGCATTGTCCACTTTACAAATTGTAATGCAGAACTACTGTAGATCTGCAAATCAGCACAAAATAGCAATTATGCATGCCAGTGCAAAAAATGTAAATACATGTGTAAAGGAAAAATAAATATTTATTACTTGAAACAATTTTCACCATTATAATGAACTTTTAAATGGCTTGCTATTCTGTTAATTTTCAGATTCACACTAATAAAATGTACAATTCTTTTACTACAATATAAAGATAACCATGGTGAACAGAAAATAAAATTTTATAAATGTATCAGAAAAGTGCAGTTGTTTCTAATTTGAATAAAACTTTTAAGTTTAAACATATCTTCAAAAATCAGCAGACATTCTGATGTAATGGTACTGTAACACAAACAAATTACTGTATGCCAGAGGATTGTGCACAATTTAAAAAGCTAAATCCAAACAATTAATACAGGAAAAATATTTTTGGATACTTTTAACAATGTGAAATCTTGTAACAGCACTGAAAGCCCAAGATTGGCACATCTTTCAAAAATGAGTTTTAACCATTCAATAAACCGGACAATAGTAACATATATAAGTCTGTAATTGCAAATACTAATGACAAGGTTCTGAAGACGGGGTAATTTTCATACATGAATTACTCGTTTAGCGGATTTAATTGTTGATGATTTGGCATGATCCTGAAACTCTTGCTGGATGAGTTGTCATAGCAGCACATTCAAATCCTCAAACCTGCTCGGAGCGGGTCTGTATTTATGTAAACAAGGATTAGCTTACACACTTAATCAGTGTCCGTGTGTGGAATTCATTCAGTCATGAATGAGCGACCAATTGCTATCGGTGCAAATTATATATATTGTACCTCAAAGACTTATTAGCACTTTATATTCAAGTCAAACTAGGTGAAGTCGGGCTCTCACAACCACACAGACAGTATGCATTGCTTTGAAGTTTTTGAAAGCGGCACTTTTTATATACCGTAGGTGATGTGGAAAATCTATCTAAAAGTGCAGCTTGCCAGGCAATTCGTAAAGTCTGTTTGTCTCTGAAATATTTCCTTCGGGTTTTCATAGTGTTTCCGGACACCTGTGTGTGCAGACCATTAAAGAGGTGTTTTATGCTATTGCAATACACAGGCAAAAACACCCAGAGTTCCGTAAAGAATCTCACAATCAGCCTAACATTCTCATTACCCTGGATTTCCAAATGTAATTGGGATACATTATGAATGATGAATAATCAGACACAGTGTCTTCATCAGATATTTGATCTTCGTCAATATCTCGTTGGTCAGACACAGGTTCTAGGGATATGACATTCCCTGCAACTGACCCAACAAAAAGAGGGCTATATGGAACATACTGTACCTATGGCACACATTGAAGACAAATATATGCAATGACCATCCTTTACCTGAAATGAAGTGACCACTGCATCTGAGGAGGAGCGTCCCCTGGAATGTCCTCAGAAACCGGGCGATGGGCATTTTGCTGGAAAGCTAACTCTTCTGCAGGGGTTAGGTCTGGACCGTGGACCTTCACCTGCTTTTTGCTTGTCTGCCTTCTTCTTATTAGTGTTAAAATTAATGTTTTTATTATTATTATTATATATGATTCTTTATGTCTACAATTCTTTAAATATTTATATACCAATATTTGCCAGTTTGAACTATATTCTTGTACTTCACTTTAACGTGTTCCCATGTTCTCACGCTTGATCTGGAGTTATGACATATTAAATAATAATAATTAATCTGACACATTGGAAATGAAACGCTGCATTCAGTAAGTACAATGCACACACTACTTAGCTTTAATTTGTCGGTCACTTTTGCCAGCTGTCTTTTCTGGTTTGGGCTGCTTTTGCAGTGTTACCCCTTGTAAATATTCGATCCATCCATTTTCCAACCCGCTGAATCCGAACACAAGGTCACGGTCATTGCTAGAGCCAATCCCAGCCAACACAGGGCAGGAACCAATCCTGGGCAGGGTGCCAGCCCACACACACAAAGCGCCAATTTAGAATCGCCAACCCCTAACCGGCATGTCTTTGGACTGTGGAAGGAAACCGGAGCGCCGGAGGAAACCCACGCAAACACGGGAGAACATGCAAACTCCACGCAGGGAGGACCAGGGAAGCGAACCCGAGGCAGCTGCGATACCACCCTTGTACATACTAAATCTTGAAATTCTTCGTATCCTTTGAATAAAAGGTCCTGCTCGCTTGTGTGAAAAAATCGCCCGTTAGTTCGTCATTTCTTTGCAGCCTATCAGAGACTTACTGATCATGTTTTCTAGACTCAATATATACGGGCTTTTCAATCAGTGCGGTAGCAATCATCTCGGATGATTAAATCCAGCTAAACTAATCTACTACATGGCTGTGTTTGAAAACCGGCGACGTTTCACTGGCAATAACTCTTCCAAGATGAGCCATCTGCTCGGATGATTTAAGCGACATACGGAAAATATCCCCAGAATGATTGTTACTTCTTTCTCTGAATCCACAACAACATACTTTTCCAAATGTCAGTGAAATGTGATATTAATGTTAACCCAATCCCTATTTTTTGTAATATTTTGATGATGAAAAGGGTAAGATGGACTTATGAATTTCTATGAGTTACTCCTTTTGTGCAGTAACAATGAAGTACTTATGGGTTATGTATGTCTCACTATGAAGTCATTATCAGATTATTCCACATTTGTATTTATTATGCCTGCCCAAATCCTGGAGAATTCTGAATGGCAAAGTCAAGGCTGCATTTAAAATCTTCATAAACGTTATGAACTGTAGGTAGACGTAAAATATTGGCACATGTGTTTGCAGTGGGGAACAGATCTTTACTATAAATGAATTCAATGCATGGCTTAGTTGTCCATCCAAGTGCTGGTGGATAATCTGTTCCGTAGCAAATGCTAGAATTTGACCAAGTAAGATGTCTCCATCCCCATCTGCAAGTAGAAAACAAATATACATAGTATTACATATAGCAAGCACTTATTATATAAACTGTATATAGTCACATGTACATATGGGGTAAAGGTACATATGGTTTAAAGATACAGTATCAAAATACTCAAGAAACACGCTTCTTGAGTTTCAAATCTGAAATAAAAAGCTTACAAGTAATGAAACATGGATTTTTTTCCATGACCAAATTTGAATTCAAACAGTTCCATTGAATGCTGGATATTCAATCCTTCGCTTGAAACAACTGTATCAGTGTGGTATAACGAAAAAATTATGTACATTAAATAAGCTAAACCAAAATAAATCCTAAATGGCAAAAAAGCCTAGGCATACTCCACACTTTACATTTATAATTGCAATATTTAAACTGCAAGTTACAGGCCTGAAGTATAGTATACAAAGGTAAGTCTGAGCCCCAAAACACTTTGAAACTGTTAGCAACAGCCTTGGTGTGTGGTTCACAATAGAAGGGTGAAAAAGAAAATTATATTAATAATGACAAAACAATCATTTCAAACGCGTTTGTACTGTGAAAGGGCATGGCGAGATTAATTTGCATTTCAGAAAATTAAACCCAATGTTGTATTTTAAAAGATCATACAGCTTATATCTTAAAACCATTCACACTTACTGTATGCTTGAATCAATTTTAACGCTGAAAACTAATCGCTATTGTTCATTTATCATTTTCGCATCCCAGTCCTTTTGAAATTCCAGTGCATTCTTCACATGACCACTGTCAAACAGCCATTGCTTTGTTCCTCGTCTTGGAACCACAACAGAATTAGCATCAAGAAGTAGCACTACATCTTTTGTGAAAGTGTTTGGGCCACAAATTTGTTTTTAAAAATTCTTTAAAGAATAAAAGTAAAAAAAAAAAAACATTGGATACAGCATACTGAACCTTTAATCCTTCACTAGAATATTTTTAATAAAATCAATATAAAATTACACACACTTATTTCTTTTCTCCAACACGCATCTTTTTGCAGCCAGTCTTGCAGAACTTTTTGAAGACTGTAGCATATTTAACCTAGTAGAAAAGTGTGGAACATTTGCACATCATTTTCCTGATAAATGTTTAGTTAGTTCTCTATCAGCTAAATTTGCAGAAGCCATAGAATAACAGTGAGGTACATTGGGAGGTTGTAGGCTTTCATATTGTTTGCCCATGCTTTTGGATGATGAACAAGTCCAATTCAGTGCTTCACAACTTCTTTCACAACTGAAGGGTATTTAGAACAGATGAAATCAAATCCTGCAAACATCTATATGCCTTGAATTATCCATTCTGAAAGATTGAAAATTTACCAACATTCAGATTAAACTACAGATCCATAAATAGTTTTAAGGTAAATGCCTACAGTTACAGCACCTCAGAGTCAAATTCTAATGGCAGTTAACTGCAAGAAAATTGCACAGTAAACTCTAAAAATGTAGCTATATAATTCTGTACTTTAAAACGTTTATATAAACATTTAAACACTGTACCAAATGTATGTCTGAGAATTCAGTTTTCTGATATGCCATGTTTTAGACTGAACACTGATTATTAAAAATAGGATAAAGTCAGACCAAAATGATGGGTGTTCATAATGAACTTCTTTAATAAAGCCAAATAAAATAAAACAGCACTTCGGTTTTCTCAAATGCCAGTAATTCTGCAATACCACCAAAACAGCTGACAATTGATGCGTGGCACCAACTAAACTGTTTACACTTAATTTCAGACTTATGGGCAAATACCATTAAAACAGTTTTATTTAGCTCCTAACCCTTTCATAAACTTATTTTTCAGCGGTTTTAAAACTATCGCTCCTACCCGTTCCTATTCACGTTTGAAAATGGCTGACTGTAGCAACCCTCGAGTTTTCTTTTCCTTGCTCCTCCCACTACATCTGAAAACCACATAAACAACCAATATACTGTAGTTCACACGCAGAACTGATATAGTTCACACACAACATTTCAATAGTGTGCGTTAGTAAACCAGTTTATTTCGCACATAAAACCGATATAGTGCGCATAAATACAGCATGTTACGTTCACAAAGCTGGCATAGTATGCACACATAAAACCGGTACAAGACTGACAAGGACTCAATCTAGTGCATACACAAAACCAATAGCATTCATATGCGAAACCAATATATTACCCACGTGAAACCATTATAGTGCATATGAAAAGCCAGTGCTATAATAAGCAAACCAGTAGTATACGAACACAAGCCAATATAGCTGATGCGCAAACTGATTGATTACGCATGCAAACCAATGCAATTCACTCACAAGCCGATAGCAAACGCACATGAACCAGTAATAAAGTTCAATTCAGTATAGTTCATATGCAAACCAAAAGCATACGTATACAAGCTGATAGAGTTCATGCACAAACCGATAATATACGGACTCGAACCAGTGCAGTTCACATGAATGAAACCATTATTGTACATACGCAAACCAATAGTAAATATTCATAAACCAATAGTGTTCACGTGTCAACCAATAGATTACGTTCGAAAATATATGATTTATTATGATATATATATATATATGACATACAGTACAGGCCAAAAGTTTGGACACACCTCCTCATTCAATGTGTTTTCATTATTTTCATGACCATTTACAGCACTCCATCACTCTCCTTCTTGGTCAAATAGCCCTTACACAGCCTGGAGGTGTGTTTGGGGTCATTGTCCTGTTGAAAAATAAATGAGCGTCCAACTAACCTGACTTCTGCACAACACAACTGCTGGTCCCAACCCCATTGATAAAGCAAGAAATTCCACTAAATAACCCTGATAAGGCACACCAGTGAAGTGAAAACCATTTCAGGTGACTACCTGTTGAAGCTCATCGAGAGAATGCCAAGAGTGTGCAAAGCAGTATTCAGAGCAAAGGGTGGCTATTTTGAAGAAACTACAGTAGAATATAAAACATGTTTTCAGTTATTTCACCTTTTTTTAAGTACATAACTTCACATTTGTTCATTCATTGTTTTGATGCCTTCAGTCATTAAATAAAAAACACATTGAATGAGGAGGTGTGTCCAAACTTTTGGCCTGTACTGTATATATATATATCATATATGAAATATATGATTTGTTTGGCCCTCATAGGTCCTGTAATAATATGGAGCCCTGCAGCAATGTCTGTGAACGTCAAATTCTCCCTGCCCCACAATAATTTAAATGCTTTTCACCATCCATGCAATTACATTATTCAATAAGCCATCCAGATTTTTAATGTGGATTAAATATCAATTTATAAAACCACACTAAAGCAGAAAATATGAACAAATAATATTCATGGTGCCAACCTAGTATGAAGTTGCATCAATTATGGAATGAAGTCATAAAACAGCAGAGAAGTTAATAGTTCTCAGAGAGGTTGTGTACTTGGTGGGTGGATGACTAGCTTTTCAGCCAGCAATTAGAAAATGGTAAACATTTAAAAACACGTATATGTTTGCTTTCTTTCCTTATCCCATTATACATACAGTATATCCCTGGGCCACATGGTGCAGGCTGCCACAGTCCTTGTCCAGTGGTCCGAATCTCACTCCATTAGCTATGTATAATATCCATCTATTCATTTTCTAAACCCGCTTACAACATCACAAAATAATAATTAGTGGTGAACACGGCAGACATGTTTTCTTTCACATACAGTTTTGAAAACCTGACATTAAACTTTGTTTTGCATGTGATTCCACAATCACAAAGCTCACCAAAAGGGTGTTTTGGAATTTTAAAAGTTTCTGGAAAGAAATGAACATTGCTTCTTAAGGGTTTGGTGACACTGTTACACCCCTTTCAGACCTGTATGTTTTCAAGAAAGGGTCTAGATCATGGGTGTCAAACTCTGGTCCTGGAGGGCCGCAGTGGCTGCAGGTTTTCATTCTAACCATCTTCTTCATTAGTGACCAGTTTGTGCTGCTAATTAACTTCATTTTAATTCACTAGACTCAGACCCTTTGTTGTCTCTTTTCCTTAATTAGCAGTCAAACAGTAATGAGACGCAAAAGAAGCTGCCACATGACCAGCTCACCTGTCCCCATCACACAATATCTGAAAATAAAGAAAGGTGAAGGTCTCGGTAAGGTTAACCTTTCAGGTCACCCAAATATTTTGACGGTGTTCTTAGAAAAAACAGAAAAATCAACAGTTTGGAAAATGTCTGCTGTGGCAGAATGAGAGCAGCAACAAGTCATGGAATTAAATAACGGGTTTAATTAACAGCAAGAATTAGCATCTCATTAAGAGATTGGTTGGAGTTTGAAGCCCCAATTTAGATGATCAACTGTTGGCTCGTTCACGTCTCATTTCTGTTTGGCTGCCATTTAATAAAGAAACATATCCATTCAAAGGACTGAATCCTTAAAAACAGGGCTATTAAAATGAAGGAAAAGAAGTTAATTAGCAGTAAAACTGATCACTGATTAGGAAAAGGGTTAGAATAAAAACCTGAGCCACTGTAGCACTCCAGGCCCGTAGTTCAATACCCCTGGTCTAGATGAAAATAAAATGGAAATACAACATGGTTAAACACAACCCACGATGGGACAAAATGACATACTCTTAGACAGAAGTTGTAATCCAGTGAGGCAATTAAAGCGTTACACAGATTAGCTGAGAACAAAACACTGTACCTGTGGTCTTAGATGAGATTCAGCATTGGATGGTGCAGAATGTTGTTTTTCATCCTATTAGCCCCAGTGCAGTCTTGCTGCCTGATAGGAATTGTAGTCCCCATGTCAGTATTGATTTTGGGTTGCCCGCTTCTATTATAAACCCTCTCCGTGATACACCAAATAAGCTGTATTTTAGGTTGGACAAACAGCAACAGATGTGTCAAATTTTATAAAATTTGGTTCAGCCAATTTTGAGTGACTAGTAACTAATCAAATGGACAAGTAGTTTACAATTTTAAACCCTCTTTGTGGGCTGAAGCTTCACCCCAGTGTGGCTCATTATGTCAAAGGATGTTTAATATGATTACAAAATGGAATTCAGTTTATCTCATTAACATTCTGTATGTCTTTAAACTGAGGCTAGGAAATAAGTAATGGAGTGGGAAGGTGGCATGACCTTTAAGCAATACAATTTTAGCACTGACAGGGATCATTTCTGTGCATATTTTCTCATATTTTTGTGTAGGTTTCCTGTGACCACTTTTGATTCCTCAAATATATATCATTAAATTCAGAGATCACTTTGTTTTGCTTTGTTTTACTGTGACCTGCAGCAGCCGTTGCAACACCCCAAAGCCCAGACAGCACCAAGTCCCAGGTACAAATAAGAGTTTATTAGTAATGAAATGCCTCTCTCAAGCTTCTCTTCACAGTACACAACAGAACAGTCCACAGTTTCTCTTCCTTGTGTTTCCTCCTCCACCCACACTTCTCACCAAGCCTTGTCTGCTACTTCTCGACTCCAACTCTCCTGGATATGCAGAGCAGCTGCTTTTATATTGGATCTGTGAGTACTTCTGGTGCCCCAGTGTCACACCTGGGAAGCACTTCCAAGTCTGTCATGATCTCCTTAAAATTCCAGTTGACCCCATCTGCAGCTGCTCTTGGTGGTCCCCAAATAACCCATCAGGGTTGCTCATCAGGACTACATCCGTGTATTAGGGGTTATCTGCCCACAGAGTACAGTTCTCCTCTGTCCTTCCAGTCCAGCTTGGCATCCTATTCATCCCTGACCTTTCATTATATAGTAAAGGTGTCCTGGCAGAGTAAGGAGCCACACATATTGTGTCCTCAGGGACAGTACATTATTAAATAATTTGCAAGAACACATCCAGTATTAAATGTTATGACATGCTGCTCAGAAAGCCTGGGTGGGTAGGAATTGTCTTTGAATCAGCTGGTGTGACCATGAATGGTTATGCAGCCATATTTAGGAAAAAGCAAATTTAGGAAATAAATGCTTTGTTTCAGCTAGAATACATTAGAATGTTGTAACATTTTTACAGTACATAGTGGTAATACAAATGGAGTTGTTGAAATACAACTAACAGTTTCTTGTTTGTTTGCTTGTTTTGTTTTCTAGTATTTCCAGAAGGCGTTTATCAAGAAGTTGGAAAAGATGTTCTGCTTCCGTGTGCTTTCCAGTGTCAGAGTTTGAAAAAGTTCGAAAAATATTATTTGGAGAAAATTATCAGAAATCATTGTGTACAGTTCTAATGAGAAAGATCTTATAGATCTGCATTATAGAAATCGAGTTGAGTTATCCCAGACACCTTTAGGAAATGCTTCACTACGTTTGTATAATATCAGCAAAGCAGATGAAGGAACTTACAAGTGCTTTCTTGACCAAACAACATTATCTCATGAAGTAAAACTTGCTGTTAAAGGTATGTAGTAATAATTGGTCAAAAAGAATTGTAATGTTTGGGTAACAATTGTCCATTTATAGAATGTGTTTTTTTATTACTGTATAGGCATAGGCCACAAAAAAATTAAGCAAAGGTCATGCAGAAGAAATAAAAAGGCTTCCCTTTCTCTGTTTGCAAGGTTAGTAGGAACACAGCCTTCTAAGGAAAAGAGTCAGCTCAGTTGTGAGACCAGTTCAACATGTCATTAATGTGGGCCCAAGTACTTGTAGGAGTAGACCATCTCAATATCCACTCCTGACTGGTGACCAGACATATTCACATGACAGATATCTGAAACACATAAATGTGAACGGTTGTAAAACATATACTATCCTGTGAATATACAATACTAGCAGAATACCAGCCGCAGCAGAAGTAGTGTGTTAAAGAAGTTATGAAAAGAAAAGGAAACATTTTAAAAATAACGTAACATGATTGTCAATATAATTGTCGAGGTTTATTTTAGTATTGAGAGTGAAGTTGATTGTAAAGAGTTTCATTTATGATTGTGAATATCATATATGAGAAATGCACATCTTTAGGGTGTAAGGATCTCTTTGTAAACGCGTTTGTAGTTCTGCCCTTGGGCTGAAAAATGACCAAGCTGTCTGCTGAGCTCACTCTTGAGCGTATAACATACAGTCGGCCGTGTGAGAAGCAATCTTGTGTCAAGTCAATGACAACCTTTTTAGAGTCTGGCCCTGTGACTTATTTATTGTCATAGCGAAGCAGACCCTTACTGGAAATTGGAGGTGTTTGAATTGGAATGGGAAGTGAAGACAGTTGCCTCAATGAGGTTCTTCTGTAGAGATTTGTTCTGAAGCCTGGTGCTGTTACAAAATTTTGGTGGTTGTAAGTTTCAGTAGTAACATAATTGGTGCGCCGACCTTCAAAAGTAGAGGATGCAGAGGCCTGCCTGGAGGATTAAGAGTGTGAAGAAACTAAATGAAAAGTCAGGAGTCACCAGCAGGAAGGCGTGAAGCAAGGCCAGCAATAAAAGGCTTGAAGCGGTGGAGTAAAGAAGAAGGGAGCAGTGAGCACGGCGAACAGTGGAGGAATGTAAGGAAGCGAGTGAGGAGGCACATGAGCATGGGATGTCGTTAATGTATATAGGCAGGAGCCAACCACGTGGTAGGTGCATGGACATCGGCCGTGCAGAAAAGGAAGGGGACTGGGGCAGCTATCCTGCGTCTCTGCCATGAAATAAATCCTCTGTTAACAGAAATAAGGAATGAAACCGCCAAAAGAGGTCAGTTTTCAAAGTTCCTTACAGCTTAATGGTGTGAAAAGCCAAAAACAAGACGTTATTTTCAAAATTTCATTACGAGGCATGTTGCGAAATGAAACATACTTAACGTGTGCGTAAGTACAATGTAAAGGATGAGCATGCGAAATTTGGGCTTACTACGTATATTGGAAGTTGCTGAAATAGTGAGGATGGGTCTCCCTATCTATATACAGTATACAGTTTAGGGGTACACCTATTTCCCCTTAGGTGTTGCAATAGGACATGAAACATACCTAACTTTAGTAAGTACGCTGCAAGGAATGAGCACGCAAAATTCAGCTTCCCACCCGTATGGAAAGTGGGAGAATTAGTGGTGAGTCAGGGAGGGCTTTGCCTTTTATATGTAGAGATAAGAATAATACAGACCTTCTGGTTTTGACTTAAATTTATGTACATGGTAGCAAGTACATTTAGAGAGTATTCAGTTTTATCTATAGTATATCCATTAATGTCTATTTAATTTTGACCTTGAAGCATTCATTATCTCTTAAAATTCTATGTACTGTTAGTATGCATGTGAGGGCCCTAAGATGTTCTGATCTCTTTTCATGGTCAGTCAAAGCACAAAATTAGAATAAGCAGGATTCAGAATAAGATAAGAGAAGACATGATTTTTTTCTTTTTAATTTTACGTAAGAAGTAATTATTTGAAACAAAATAACTCCTTCATGTGTTAATTAGTAGTTCCTCCTGCAAATTTAAAACTTTTCAAAGTCTTTAGTTACGAGAAAACAAAATGCAGCAGGCAGAGGCATGGGTTGGCTAAGGTTCTTATTGCCTTAATGTAAAATAAAACTGTTGCCGTCAAAGTAATCATTAGTCTTATGTATCAGCTACTGTAGAGTTAATGGTTTTAAGTGGGTGCTATAGTTTCTCTGTTTACTTAAAGAGATGGTCAAATTTTAGAGAATGTACAGGAAAGAAGACAGAGTCAGAGATTGTGGCAAATTTGTTAACTTCAGGCCTATCTTTTGTCAAATCCCAAACACTACTCAAAGTCTAAAAGTCAGAAGAAACAGTCTTGCATCAGCATCTCAAGTCAAAGATTAATTCATAATAATAATAATAATAATACATTTTATTTATATAGCATATTTTGCATGCTCGAGCGCACTAAAAGAAAAGTCTGAAAAATCACATCATTTGGTGAGGTCATGGCTGTCTGTCGATCAGACAATGATGCTGTCCATCCGTTGGTTTATCTCCATCGCTTCCCGTTCCTATGTGTGCGCTGGTGTAAGAGCAGGCCAATTCGGAAAGGCAGACCCAGAGGCCAATGAGCAAGGGAATTGTCCCCAGGTGCAATGTGTTGGTTTTGTTGGTAATGTCTTACCTTCTCTTCTTGATGTGTCCATGGTTGTCCAAAGTGATGGATTCTTTCATTTACTGTTCATCTTCAAAGCGTGTGGTCCTCGGCAAGTGTCTTAAGCTGCATATGCAGAATGGAGCAGGACCTGAGATAATGTTTCAAGTAGTCCTTCCAGCGTTTCTTGGTCCATCTTGAGGTTGGGATCCTTTAGCAAGATCACTATACAGGACCATGCGGGAAGCTGAGACTCATCCATTCAGATAACATATCCAATACAGTGGAGGACATGGTTGAGCAGCATATGGCCTCAATACTTTTTGATGAGCAGTGATCCAGAATTTTAGAGTGTGGCACCCTGTCCTGTCAGTGTCTTGGAGATGCTAATTTCTTGGCCTCGCATCATTTGTGATATAACATACACATTATCCTGAACATCTGGACAGAGGGAAAACTGAAAGAGGAGTCAGAATGTCAGGTTGAGTTAAACACTTCCTGAAGAGAGGAGTTTGAAGTTGTTTTTAAAAGAATGAATGGAGCTGGCTGATCTGATTAATTTCAGGAGGTCATTCCAAAGTCAGGGCGCTATACAGCTAATGGCCCTGCTGTCACGCACAGAGTGCAGGTTAGTGTGGGGAACAACAAGATGACCAGAGTCAGAGGACCTTAGTGGGCAAACAGGAGCACAGTGATGGAGTGCGGTGTGAGGCCGTTTAAAGATCTGTCGGTTATTAGTAGAATTTTATATTCAATCCTGTAAGACACAGGGAGCCAGTGAAGGCAAAGCAGGATGGGTGTGATGTGTTCACTGTTGCTGGTTAGTGTTACACTTGCAGCAGAGTTTTGAATCAACTTGAGCTGTGATAGACAATTGAAGCGGTACCTGCCAGTAAAGAGTTACAGTAATTGATTCGAATGTGATAAAAGCAGGGACAAGTTTCTCAGCATTAGAAAAGGAGAGGAATGAGCAAACCTAAGAAATGTGACATAGGTGAAGGTGAGAAGGTTTCTTAATGTGGTTTATATGAGTGGAATAAAACAGGGAGGAATCAAAAGTGACACCAAGATTCCTTTTATCAGAAGGTCTGATAAGTTCATTGTCAAGAGTGACTGAGAAGGTCATTTTATTAAGTTGCACTTTAGTGCCAATTTGCAGAAGTTCAGTTTTATTGCAGTTTAATTTTAAAGAGTTCTGCTCCGTTCAGGTTTTAATTTCCCTGAGGCATGTGTGAGCTGAGAAAACTCTGATGAAGTGTCACATTTAACATTGAAATAGAGTTCAGTGTCATTTGCATAAAATATGCTAGTCCAGAGCTATGAATGATATGGCCAAGGTGAAGCATATTGAGATACAGTAGAGCAGAGGGCCATGGACAGAGCCCTGAGGAACCCCTTGTGTGACCAATGCTGAGCTGGTTATGCTCTTGTTTATCAATCAGATAGAACTTGAACCACTGGTGGGCAGTGCCAGAGAAACCCAGCATGTTCTCCATTCTGCACAGTAGAATGTCATGTCTGACAGTTTTAAATTATCTGCATCTGATACAAACACAGCAGATTGTCCAGATCATGGTTATATATAAAATTTAAGAAGGAAAAAATGTTATTAAATCATTTCTATTGAGTTTGTCTAAGCAACTAGCTGAAATACCGGTGTGGCCCAGGAGGAGAATAAACAACAACAACATTTATTTTTATAGCACATTTTCATACAAAAGTAGCTCAAAGTGCTTTACATACTGAAGAAAAGAAAAATAAAAGACAAAATAAGAAATTAAAATAAGACAACATTAGTTAACATAGAAAAGGAGTAAGGTCCGATGGCCAGGGTAGACAGAAAAAAGACTCCAGGCGGCTGGAGAAAAAAATAAAATCTGCAGGGGTTCCAGGCCACGGACCCCCAGTCCCCTCTGGGAATTCTACCTAACATAAATGAAATAGTCCTCTATGTAGTTAGGGTTCTCATGGAGTCACTTGATGTTGATGGTCATACAAGCTTCTGGCTTTTAATCTATCCATCATTGTTGGAACATCACGGTGCTTTGAGTAGATGCGCCACCACCAAAAGGATACGGAAAAGGAAACAGAAGAGAGAGGGGTTAGTACAGATTTTAGAGCCACCATGAATAGTTATTATAATGAGTTGGAGATATAGAGTATCAGGATTTTGTTTACAGTGAAATTATGAGAAAGCCATGTTAAAGTAATGTGTTTTCAGCAGTTTTTAAAGTGCTCCACTGTATTAGCCTGGCGAATTCCTATTGGCTGGCTATTCCAGATTTTAGGTGCATAACAGCAGAAGGCCGCCTCACCACTTCTTTTAAGTTTTGTTCTTGGAATTCTAAGGAGACACTCATTTGAGGATCTGAGGTTACGATTTGGAATATAAGGTGTCAGACATTCCGATATATAAGATGGGGAGATTATTTAAGGCTTTATAAACCATAAGCATAATTTTAAAGTCAATCCTGAAAGACACAGGTAACCAGTGTAGTGACATCAAAACTAGAGAGAATGTGCTCGGATTTTCTTTTCCTAGTTAGGATTCTAGCAGCTGCATTCTGCACTCGTTGCAAGTGATTTATGTCTTTTTGGGTAGTCCTGAGAGAAGTGCGTTACAGTAATCCAGTCGACTGAAAAAAGCGTGTGAACTAATTTCTCAGGATCTTTCAATGATATAAGCAGTCTAACTTTACTTATGTTTCTTAAGTGAAAAAATGCTGCCCTAGTGATCTGATTAATATGCGATTTAAAATTCAGATTACAGTCAACAATTATCCTAAGCTTTTTACCTCCGTCTTGACTTTTAATCCTAATATATCCAGTTTATTTCTAATAGCCTCATTGTATCCATTATTGCCAATCACTAAGATTTCAGTTTTCTGTTTATTTAACTTGACAAAGTTACTATTCATCCATTCTGAGATACAAGGTCAGACATTGTGTTAGTGAATCAAGAGAATCGGGGTCATCAGGTGCTATTGATAAGTACAGCTGTGTGTCATCAGCATAGCTGTGGTAGCTCACGTTGTGCCCTGAGATAATCTGACCTAACGGAAGCATGTAGATTGAGAACAACAGCGGACCCAGGATAGAGCCTTGTGGAACACCATATAGAATATCATGTGTCTTTGAGTTGTGATTACCACAACTAACGAAGAAAGTGTTTTTTTTTTTTTTTAATCGTTTGAGAAAATAATTAAAAAACAATTTAAAAATAAAAATAAATTAACAAACAAACAATGAAGACTCACTAATGTGGTTGTATTGTTTACTGAATTGCCTTGTTATATACAATGTTTTTAATTTTCCATCTTTCTGTGAGGAACATGCTGTGTCCAAATTGATTCCAGCAATTCTCAATGGTTGTTCAAGCGTTGCAAGCATTAAGTGGATGATAACAGACATACAAGACTGAATCTTGAATTTGTCTGTTCCAATCGAAATTCTTTTACAATCAAAGGTTAAATATTGTACCTATAAAAATAATTAAGTTAAATATTGTAACGGCCGACCCCTTACCCAGCCAGCAGCTACACTTCCAAGACCTGTGGCCTGGATAAATTACTGAGGCTAATCTATAAATACCAAGCCGTACCTCTAACAAAATAAAGTTTCCCCACAAACGACGGTTTAAACATAAGCACACAAAAGCAGATATGTAAAAATAAGTGGATAAATATATTAAATGAAATGATAGATGGAAACCACCACCAAATTAACAACGTGACAACACCATATATACAATAACAAACCCTCCCTTGTCCCAGTAACATACACAAATAACAATGAATGAATACGGAAAATGCCAATGATAGTGAACTTGAGTCCAGTATAAAATTGTCCTGAATACGGATGACTGGTCAACAGATAAGTAATGTGTTTGAATTTCCTGGAAAAAATGGAACAATCTCACCATGAATCCTCGGAGTGTGGTGAATAATGTAGTCAACCTCGGGCTCTCTGGTGATGATTGAATTGAAATAAATCCGGGGAATGAAAAACAAACTGGTACAAAAGCGATGTGGAGAACAGCAGGTAAAGTTGGTGCGTTGTCATGAAAATGTAAACTCCATCTTTATCCTTCCTCAACTCTGTTCCCTCCTGATTGTTTATATAGTAATGAGTCGGCTGTAATTGATTGATTATAAACAGGTGCTTTCCAATGTTAGGGCTGCGGCTTCATTCCATCATCCGTGCTTCTATATTTACGGGACGGCGTTCACTGGCGCACACATTATAAACAGCAAAAGGGATGATGGAAACAAAATGCACTCAGTACAAACATTGAAAACACTATTACTATGTAGCCCGCTACAATATCAGCTATATTTGGTCTATGCTTTACCTTTGATTTTGGTAACTTAATTAAATTAGTTTTTGATTATGAATGTATTAAAAAATCCTATTTCTTTTTATGAAAAAATTGTAACAGCAACCGTTAGCTACGATGTTGAAACAAATGACATTTAGTTCATCAATACAATTAAAGGGTTAAGCCCTCACTTTACTTGTCTGACTGATTGACTCACTCATCACTAGTTCTCCAACTTCTCGTGTAGGTAGAAGGCTGAAATTTGGCAGGCTCATTCCTTACAGGTTACTACAAAGTTGAGCAGGTTTCATTTCGAAATTCTACACGTAGCGGTCATAAAGGTCGATCGACGCCGCCAGCGACAACGTCCGCCATGTTAAACTTTCTTATTTATGGCCCCATCTTCACGAAATTTGGTGGTAGCTTCCCTCGCTAACTGAAACTGATGTATGTACTTATTTCGGTGGTAAGACGCCACTGTTGGCTGCCATATTGAACTTTCCAATGGTCTTTGTTGCCCTCACTGACTCACTCATCACTAATTCTCCAACTTCCCGTGTAGGTAGAAGGCTGAAATTTGGCAGGCTCATTTCTTACAGCTTAGTTACAAAAGTTAAGCAGGTTTCATTTCGAAATTCTGGCGTAACGTTCATAGCGGTCGACAACGTCCACCATGTTGAACTTTCTTATTTATGGCCCCATCTTCACGAAATTTGGTAGGTGGCTTTCCTGCACTAACGAAACTGATGTACGTACTTATTTTGGTGGTATGACACCAATGTCGGCCACCATATTGAACTTTCCAACGTTACTAATTCTCCAACTTAGCGTGTAGGTAGAAGGCTGAAATTTGGCAGGCTCTTGCTTACAGCTTACTTACAAAAGTTAAGCAGGTTTCATTTAGAAATTCTACGCGTAACGGTGATAACGATCGACAATGTCCGCCATGTTAAACTTTCTTTTTATGGCCCCATCTTCACAAAATCTGGTAGGCGGCTTCCCTGCGCTAACTAAAACCGATGTACATACTTATTTGGTGGTATGGCGCCACTGTCGGCTGCCATATTGAACTTTCTAATGGTCATCTTCAAGAAATTTGGTATGCGGGTTCCCAACTCTAACTGAATCCTACTTACGTACATATATATGTCCAGAGCCTGCAGCTCAGTGCGCGTGTGAGACAGTGTTGGGTCCCCATCCCCACACTTTCCACGTTGTTGGCTGCCTGCCTACTGTATAGCATATCTTTGCAAAACAAAAAGAAAGAAACAGAGCGTCACATACACGTCTTCTTTCCTCTGCCTATTAAGTAATAAATTGAATCGATTATAAATTATTAACACAAAGTAAATGAAAAAAATATCGGGAAAGAAACAGAAACCAGAACTTACCCCCACAGCATCCACGCGCTTCTAGCGTTAGAGCCAAAAACGTGGTACACGCAGGTTGTGAGGTGTGGCGCTAATTAACGCTGTGCTACAACAGATTATAGTGTTGTTATACTATAAACTATTTACAGGGATCAACAGTTTTGGGGAAGTTCATAACAAAAAAATAAAATTATAGATAACATTTTACACTTTGCTATATGAGCAACTGTTGCTGGGGATGCCAGAATCCATCAAGGAAGAAAAATGAAAAACATTATTTGTACAAAATCTTAATTTATTTAAACAGATGACTCCCGCTCTTACGTGCAAGTCTGCGTGGATATTATGAACATCTGTTCCAAGTTCTATTTAAATTTTAAATAGAAGGAATTTTTATTTAGTCGATAGAAATGTCTTTGGTAGGAATGTAAGTTAAATGTAGGCATCATTGCATAAAGTTTTGACCATCCAGCGCTTACATTATATATTCCGAAATATTCCAAGACCGTCTTTATATACTCAGGTTTTGGGAAGCGCTGATCAATGTAATCGGTGTACCAGGAAATCATGCATTGACACAAGTTCCCTTTGCTTGGAATTGAAACTGTGATTAAATGCATTATTTTTTTTAATGCGTTATGGAGCACATGCATCGAAGCTTCTCATCTGTGCGATTGTCAATGTAACCCTTTGTAAGTAGTGCCTGGAGGATTCAGTGTGGAGAAACTGTAGAGACAGCTTGTGTATTAACTTGTGGATTTTATTCCAGCGCTTGCTCCTTACTTTCTCACTTGCGCTATAACGCATAATGCAAACCTCACGCGATACTCTGCTAACTTAAAAGCCTTGTGCAGCGCCTGTCAGTTGAAAATTGATGGTTTGCTTGCTTTTATCTGTCTCTCTCTGCTCCTAGCGGAACTGTCATCTCTGACTTGTCATGGAGCACGTTTAAGCTGATGTGTTTGCAGTCTGTGAATAAAAATCCTTCTTGTTTCTCGACCTCCTGTGTCTCTGTGCAAATCTGTGACCCAAGCGTGACAATATATTCCGACGCTGACTTTATATATTCAAGATTTGACTTTATATATTCCAGCGCTGACTTTATATATTTAAGTTTTGACTATCCAGCGCTTATATTATATATTCCGAAATATTCCAACACCGTCTTTATATACTCAGGTTTTGGGAAGCGCTGATCAATGTAATCGGTGTACCAGGAAATCATGCATTGACACAAGTTCCCCTTTGCTTGGAATTGAAACTGTGATTAAATGCATTATTTTTTTTAATGCGTTATGGAGCACATGCATCGAAGCTTCTCATCTGTGCGATTGTCGGCGTGCTGAGTTCGCAGCAGCCTTACTTATGAATATGCTAAGCACATTCCTTCAGCCGCCACACCTCCCACGGCGAGTGAGCTGCCGCTATGGCCGTATACAGTACTGTATAGGAAAGAAGGTTCTAGTTATGACCGTCAGGTTTTGGGAAGCGCTGATCAATGTAATCGGTGTACCAGGAAATCATGCATTGACACAAGTTCCCCAATGTAACCTTTTTTTAATGCATTATGGAGCACATGCATCGAAGCTTCTCATCTGTGCGATTGTCAATGTAACCTTTTGTAAGTAGTGCCTGGAGGATTCAGTGTATATGTCACTCGCTCGCTTCTTATTGTTTCGCTGCCTTCTCAATTATATACTGCATGTTTTCTTCAGCGCGTTTTGGAGCTCTTCCTGGTTTTCTACGTAGTGCGTTGACAGTCAGTTCACGTGATTACGTGGGAGGCGTGATGATGTCACAAGAAACTCCGCCCCCCACGGCTTTCCAGCTGAACTCCATTACAGCGTATGCAGAAAAATAGCTTCCAGTTATGACCATTACGCGTAGAATTCGAAATGAAACCTGCCCAACTTTTGTAAGTAAGCTGTAAGGAATGAGCCTGCCAAATTTCAGCCTTCTACCTACACGGGAAGTTGGAGAATTAGTGATAAGTGAGTCAGTGAGTGAGTGAGTGAGTGAGTGAGTCAGTGAGTGAGTGAGGGCTTTGCCTTTTATTAGTATAGATATAGATAGCTTATTTTAATTAAAATATGATTGCGGAATATGTTCAAAGTAGTGTAAAACAATGAGTAAAGGGAAGCCATTTTAAGGTTTTTGACAGATTAATTTTTGTTTTGTGGTGTGTAGTAATAAGTTTTAACATGCAGGATTTTTGAAAAAGTCAATTAAATTAATATTATTATTAGGTTGATTTCATTCTATTACCACTATAACATTGTTACAATAAGAATAATGCAAGATGAAAAAATAATTAACAAATATAAACATTAAACAACAAACAAATAATACTATAGATTTTTGATGATAAAACTGTCAGTTGATTTTATGGAGCACACCAGAAACGTTCTGAGCATCAACTGGATGATAACATACATACAAGACTACAAGATTATTACAGTCTGTTTTATATATATATATATATATATATATATATATATATATATATATATATATATATATATATATATATATATATATATATATATATATATATCGGCTCAAGTCACAAAGACTGAATGAGTCCCAAAAATAGTTGGGCTGGCACTTAAGTCTTCAATCTGCCTCAAGAATGATTTAAGATACAAAGATCTGAAGAGGTAGGGAAGTGATGGCGAAGGTGTTAGGGATGAGTGCGATGCCCATACACATGAGCGCATGGCTGCCCTGCTGGCCGCTTCGAGAATTGATTCTACAATAAAATAAAATAAAAATAAAAGAGGAATAACCTTGGCGGTCAATCATCACCCGAAAGCAGGCAGTAGGCGTCACGTAGTATATGTGTACCAAATTTCAGGTCAATAGGTGAAACGGTTTGTGAGCTGCAGGTGATTTAAAATCCTAGACAGACAAAAGAACAGCCACGGTAGCATATTATATATGAAGATATGGATTGCTTTATAAGTGAAATGTAAACCTTTTAAGATAGACACTTTCTTTTGGGGCTTTTCTTGTCTTTTTCTTTTTTTAATGACATCAGATTATTAAAGAGCAGTTTAGTTTAAGTGTTATTTTGCTTGTTTTACAACACATACTGTATATGTTTTGGTCCAACTCTTAGCTTTGTTCATCATTAGCTTTCACTGCATCAGTCTGTCTTAAAATGCTTTGTTGGAATTTAAATGTTTTCATTTTAGAGAGAATATTATTTCAGCATTAAAACAATAAGATTGTTTTTTTCATCTTGGACTAAGTTAAGTTTTGGTGTAGGAGAGACTGGCATTACTGATTTTGCTATGCCTGTAACACAACAGTTTGACTTGTGTAGCCACTGCCAGGCACTTGTAATATCAGCTTCTTCTTGACTGGGCCTCTCTTTGGAATGCAGTCTCTGCATCCTTTCTGATAAAATAATCAATCACAGGCCAAGAGACATCCCTTAGGAGTCGTAGTGGACTCGAAGCTATCGACTTCCGACAGTGTTCAGAAGCCATTAAGAAGGCTAACAGAATGTCAGGTTATATAGCGCCTTGATGTGTGGAGTACAAGTCACAGGAGGTTCTGCTCAAGCTTTATAACGCACTGGTGAGGTCTCATCTGGAGTCCTGGGTGCAGTTTGGGTCTCCAGATTACAAAAGGACACAACAGCACTAGAAAAGGTCCAGAGAAGAGCGACTAGGCTGAGTCCAGGGCTACAGAGGATGAGTTATGAGGAAAGATTGAAAGAGCTGAGCCTTTACAACTATTAACTGCCGTGATCCCCATTTACTTTAACCCACCTAATAACGCCATCTGTCAGTCATATAGAAAAACAGGATGTTCACGTGCTCCAGAAGGATGTTGCCTGTGAATGGGAACCTAAAGTGACCTCGTGCATGCAGTGCATTGAGCATACAAGCTCATTTTTCAAGTCCAGTCACTGCTTTACATCAGAAAAATGAAACATGTTTATTAAAATCAGAAAGATGTTACCCACGAGGCTAATTTTGTTAACGGTGAATTTATCTTAATTCTTGGTGAATGCTGAATATGATAATCGCACTGATGGGCTATACAGTTTAAACAAAAGAAGATTAAGAGGAGACCTGACTGAAGTATTTAAAATTATGAAGGGAATTAGTCCAGTGGATCGAGACAGTTATTTTAAAATGAGTTCATCAAGAACATGGGGACACCATTGGAAACTTCTGAAGAGTAATTTCGCGCAAACATTAGGATGTTTGCCTTTACACAGAGAATGACAGACACTTGGAATAAGAGACCAAGTAGTGTGATAGACAGTAAGGCGTTAGGGACTTTCAAAACTCAACTCGATGTTTTTGAAAGAAATAAGTGGATAGGACTGGCAAGCGTTGTTGGGCTGAATGGCCTGTTCTCATCTAGAACGTTCAAATGTTCTAATATCATGTCCCTGAGATGGCTCTTTGAGGTACCATCTAAATATCCAAGATCAAGCAAAGAGTTGTGACTCAAAGATTGGCAAAACTTTGCTCCAATTGTTAAACTAAAAGGATGGGTTTATGTGCACCCAAGAAGCCAACGGTAAGACTTCCATTCTCTTGTTGAATGAAAGCCACTGATTTGTCTTTCTAACGATGGGAGCTGAGTAATCATCAGCTGCCCAGCAGGTAGGCACAACTTTCATAGCAACCAAGGACACAGTGTGTAAAACTTCGGACAGAAAATTGCAGTGCTGCCTGCAATTAAAAGGTGTGCAACCAATAGAGATTACAAACAAAGAAAGGAAAATATGCTTAAAAATCTTTTCATTTGAGCCAGAAATGAAGGTATAACAGACAGACAATTTTGCATAATATGAGCGTTTACCCCGGGTGGAATTGAAGAGTCGCATAGTGTGGGGTCTCCTCAGTCTGTCAGTGGAGCAGGATGGTGACAGCAGTCTGTCGCTGATGCTGCTCCTCTGTCTGGAGATGATCCTGTTCAGTGGATGCAGTGGATTCTCCATGATTGACAGGAGTCTGCTCAGCACCCGTCGCTCTGCCACGGATGTCAAACTGTTCAGCTCGTGCCTACAATAGAGCCTGCCTTCCTCACCAGTTTGTCCAGGTGTGAGCGTCCTTCATCTTTATGCTGCTTCCCCAGCACACCACCGCGTAGAAGAGGCGCCGCCACAACCGTCTGGTAGAACATCTGCAGCATCTTATTACAGATGTTGAAAGCGCCAGCCTTCTAAGGAAGTATAGTCAGCTCTGTCCTTTCTTACACAGAGCATCAGTGTTGACAGTCCAGTCAATTTATCATCCAGCTGCACTCCCAGGTGTTTATAGGTCTGCACCCTCTGCACAGTCACCTCTGATGATCACGGGTTCCATGAGGGGCCTGGGCCTCTAAAATCCACCACCAGCTCCTTGGTTTTGCTGGTGTTTAGCTGTACAACTCTTTTGATTCTGAAAACTGTTTCTAACTTAGATAGATAGATATGAAAGGCACGATAGATAGATAGATAGATAGATAGATACCAGCCCACCACAGGGCACACACACAAACACACCCGCACCAAGCACACACTAAGGACAATTTAGGATCACCAATGCAACTAACCTGCATGTCTTTGGACTGTGGGAGGAAACCCACGCAGACACGGGAGAACATGCAAACTCCACACAGGGAGGATCCAAGAAGCGAACCTAGGACTCCTAACTGCGAGGCAGCAGCGCTACCACTGCTATATATATATATGTATATATAGTATTTAAGTTTTCCGTGTATAGGTCAGGACTTGATTTTACTGTTTAATTTCTGGTATTTTATAGTGTCAGTCGTATAAGTCGAATGTGGAAAACTGACACTATTGGTCCAAGAGGTTATAATATGCTAACACCCACCTGAGAAAGTAACCACGGGGCACACAGCCTTTTTGTCTCTATGTTGTGCCTACGTGACCACACGGTAATACCTAAACTATTCTGAAGTGACGTTTGCACTGATTTGTGTATCTCACACCTTCGTACACCTTTATCGTAAGAGCACCCCTTATAGGCGATGGAGCATTCAATCAGAAAAAATATGAAGCTGATTTTAAATTAAACATTCAAGTAACAAAAGACATTAGTAACTGCGCTGCTGCAATAAAATTTGATGCGTCTGAGAAACTGGTATGAGACTGGAGGAAGCAAGAAGATGTAATAAAAAATAAATAAAGTGTCGTATTTTTGAACGGACTTATAAGACACAGTCTGATTTTATGATTGATTTTTCGGGTTTCAAAATATATATATATACTAGCAAAATACCGCGCGCGCAGAGGAGAAGTAGTATGTTAAAGAAGTTATGAAAAAGAAAAGGAAACATTTTAAAAATAACGTAACATGATTGTCAATGTAATTGTTTTGTCTGTGTAATGAGTGTTGCTGTCATCAAGGATTTGATTATCATTATTTCTTTCAATCAGGTTCGTATTTGGAGGGCGTGTTGTGTTCAAGTTACATTCCGTGTTTGTCAACCGTTGTAAAGATAACAGGTTTCATTCATCGAAGTGTTCACTACCCAAATCAGTACTCGTGAATCTAAGATGTTCAACAGGCATTCCCGGTATTAAGTTGTGGATTTGCCTGTGAATATTTAGTGGTAAGTCAGTTCACGTGAGCTGCTCAGAGTACATGCATCGAAGCTCCGTTACAAAGTGATCAAAAGTCTCGTTTATACCCTCGTCTTCTCATTAAAGTTGTATCTTGCGAATATCGATTGCGTGTAGGCATGACAAACGCCAGCGGCAGCCTGTCTATGAACTTAATTTAAACTTAAGGTTTACACCGTGTGCTTTGTTTCCGCAGTAGCTGCACTTATGAATATGCTTGTATCGTCACTGCTTCATATTCTTTTGCTGCCTTCTCAATTGTGCAATGCGTTTTGAACAGGTTTCATTCATCGAGTGATCACTACCCAAATCGGTACTCGTGAATCTAAGATGTTTAACAGGCATTCCGGTATTAATATGTGGATTTGCCTGTGAATATTTAGCAGCAGCGTGTCTATGAACGTAATTTAAACTTAAGCTGTACACCTCGCTTTCCTATTTATATGTGTACAAAGGCTTGTTCAGCGTCAGAGAGTTGTTCGTTTCCTGCTGCATCACTAAGCAGCTCGTCTTCCTCTTTATCTGAGACATCACACACTGCATACACGGGTTTACCTTTCCCAGTCCTGCAAAGTCAGTTCACGTGAGCGCTCGGAGTACATGCATCGAAGGTTCTCACCTGTGGTTGTGCTATCTCATGTGATCTTGCGATGTCCACGGCTTTATTTAATGTTAGCTCAGACCCGGCACTTAAGTTTCTCTCGCAATTTCGCTGACTTTGTGCCAAACACTAGTCTGTCCCTGACCATCTCATCTTCATTTGCATAAGCACAGTCCTTCACCCGTGAATATTTAGCGGCAGCGTCTATTGGATTGCTGCTGACAGATGGCCTTATATGGACAGGCACTCAATTACGTGGGAGGCGTGATGATGAGGGCGCAACTCCGCCTCACAGACGACCGAGCTGCAGGCTATGGCCGTATATATATGCGTAAGTAGGATTCAGTTATGACCGTTACGTGTAGAATTTCGAAATGAAACCTGCCTAACTTTTGTAAGTAAGCTGTAAGGAATGAGCCTGCCAAATTTCAGCCTTCTACCTACACAGGAAGTTGGAGAATTAGTGATGAGTCAGTGAGTCAGTCAGTCAGTCAGTCAGTGAGGGATTTGCCTTTTATTAGTATAGATATATATTGTCACACACGTGCGCTTGGGAGTCAACCAAAGGACCCAGGAAATGACAATTCCACGCCAGGCCATTTCCATGACCCTGATGGAATCCAGGGGACTGCCCTCTTGGGCTCGGGGAAAGATAGAGCCTCTCTCCCTGTCCGTCCTTCTTCCAGGTGTTCTGGTGGGGCAGGATCCTGGTCGTCTGTCACAATATATATAATGTAACATCTGTATGTCTGTCCGCTTTTCACAAGAGAACTACTTAATGGATTTAGATTGGTTTTGCTTGAATTTGCTTGAACATTCCAGTTGATTTTGTGACTTCTCTCATCACGCTAATAATCATAGTTTGCTTGCAGGAGCGATATATTTGTGCTAATCCGAGACAGAGGCTGCGGGCCGAGGGGAGTGCGAAGCGTGACATCAGGAGTGGGGAGCTAGACAGGGCCCTCCTCACTCGTGCACCAGCCTCCGTTCAAGCCGGTCTACCTCTGTGTTTTGGAGAGTTCCTTGCCTCCACTTAGCTAACGATACCTGTTTGTTTATTGATTTTTAAAGTTTGTCCTGTTTCACTACAATATGGGCAGAGCCGTGGGGGCAGCTATTAATATACAGTATATAAACACCCTTTGGACTAAACACACACCAGAACGACTAGAAAACAAGACAATTTTAAAAAAAGAAAACTTCTGCCATTGCAATCCCAGTCCCAGTGAGACGCTATATAGGTGTATTGTCTTTTGGTTTTAAGGGAGACCCAATCGTGTTTCCTGACCCTCTTCTGCTGAATGATTAGTTGCCTGAAAGTCCTCAGTGTGTCACAGAGAGGATGTGCAGCCTTGTTCATAATGGCACTTAGTTTTGTTTTCATTCTCTCCTTTGCTACAACCTCCAGGGTGTCCAGAGTGTAGTTAGGATAACACCAGCTAATGTATGCAATGTATCTGTGTCACTGTAACTGAAAAGTACTAACTTTGTGAAGAATAAGTTCTTAGATGTTATACATTTCTCAACCTAAATCCAGCAAGGAAGCTGCAGTTCATACACACACTCAAACACGGGACTTGCAGGTAAAGGGGATAAGCCAGTGCAGACTGGCTACTGGTAAATCAATGCCACCTTCACGGTGCAGGTGCGCTGAACTTTATAACTAGCTAAAAATGTATTAATTTTGACCACATGAATTAAAGGACCAATTTATGTGCCTTTTTCAATAGGAGAGAAAAGTTAAAGTAAGTTTTTGTAACAATCCCATGTGTTTTAAAATTTCTTATTTTATGTCTCTAATATAGGTTTTTTTTTTTTTCCTTTCTGCAGAACCAAGAGCATCCACTGAAAGCACTGCAAGACATCAGGATTCTGTAGCACCTGGGAAACAGCACTGTGAAAATAATCTTAGAAAACAGTCTTGCGCTGTCTGTTTTTGTATTGTTTCTTCTGCAGTATTTAAAATAAAAATCAGCTGTTATTTTAAAGGTACACTCATTTTCCTAATATAAAATTAAAATTAATTGTAAATAGACATTCATTGAAAATTTGATGTATGGCCTAAAGTTGCATCAGAGGAGGGCATGATAGAGTGGATTCATTATTTAATTACATTCTGGTGCTTCATGCAGCTCAGTCAGTTTAGGAGCATAGCAGAGGTTTGTTTGTTTCAGCTGTATTGTCCAAGGTGCCATAGAGCAAAAGCAAACAAACCTTTACCAAACTTAAAAGCAGTAGCCATGCATTTACTGTATTTCAAAAGATCTATCCATCCATTATCCAACCCACTATATCCTAGCTACAGAATCATGGGGTCTGCTGGAGCCAATCCCAGCCAACACAGGACACAAGGCAGGAAACAAACCCCAGGCAGGACGCCAGCCCACTGCAGTTTTTCAAAAGATACAATTGCTAATGTTTCATATTTAAGAAAAGTCAAAGAAAAGTACACTGAGAATACGTTTTCAAGCAGATTCCCAGATCCTGGGAATTACACTTTAAACTGACACCAACTATGAAACCTCACTTCAAAGGTTTTAGCAACCTACAAATACTGGACACACTCAGAAACCTTCAAACACAGTGGCAGAACTCTGGAGACGAGTTCATCGTTTTACCCTTGGTTTCACTGTTTTGGGGAGGCAGGCTGCAGGCGATGTCCTCAAGGCTCATTGTGGCTTATATTCCTATTGTGTACAACATCATGAATAACTAAGAGTGTAGAAAGTCTGCACTATATAAATAAAAGAAGAAAATTCACCAGCTTCTAACATCGGCCTGTGATGACCTGAAGTGATGGCAGAGGTGGGTAGAGTAGCCAAAATTGCACTCAAGTAAGAGTAAGCGTTAATTCAAAATAATATTACTCAAGTTGAAGTAAAAAGTAGTCCACCAAAAATTACTCAAGTAAGAGTAAAAAAGTATTTGGTGAAAAGACAACTCAAGTACTGAGTAACTGTTTGGTCATAATAAATGATTTATTTTTAGAAATGTTGTAATAGGACAGACAAAAATATAAAATAATGTGCAAATTCTGCTATTTCCTAATAATAAAATAAAAAATAAAGATGCACAAATAACACAAAGTTCCAAATCTCAATTTTTTCACAACAAAGCTTTTGAAGCCGATACCTACAGTAGGTAACATGTATGTCTGAACAGTGCAGACTACTTAGAGTGACGAGATATCCCGTACACTGACAGTATGATACTGAAGATTCACCTGCCCTCCAAATAGCATTAGAACATGGCAGCTTGTGCCCATCCAAGAAGTCTCACTTTACCAGGACTGTGTGTGTCTGTGCATGTTTGGTTAAAACGAGCTTGTTCTTCACTCAGTGAAGTGATGGTTAAGCTTCAGCAGGAGTTGGCTCTCATTTTTAATGTATTCTTTCTTTCCCTGTCCACTGTCTGTGAGGAGTTTATGCCACTATGTTGCCACAGTTTGTGTGTGGTCATATGACTGCATGGCTATGTGTGATTTGTGAAACGAAGTCATGTGATTATTGTTGCTACATCTGATTGGTGAAACAGTCATTCAGTAGATCCACTGGCGGCTTCCCTCTGGCAAAAATATAGCGTATCTAATGGAAATAATGTAACAAATCGTGAGTTGCCCAATGTATTGGAGTAAGAGCAGCGTTTCTTCTTCACAAATGTACTCAAGTAAAAGTAAAAGTATGGTGCAGTAAAACTACTCTTAGAAATACAATTTTTAAAAAGTTACTCAAGTAAATGTAACAGAGTAAATGTAACTCATTACTACCCACCTCTGAGTGATGGCCACCTTTCTCTATCCAGAGCATTGATAGTCATGACAGAGAATGGACCACAGCAAGTGAGCAAGCGAGTGAGACTTACGTTTTAAAAGTGAAGCAGATTGTATTAAAATCAGAAGAATTAAAGCAGGGCGTCTTACCAGCCAGATAGGCTCCCTGGCAAAGCAGTGCACTGAGGCCCCTGTTTGGATAGCAAAATACAAATATACATAAGCATCAGAAACATTATGGGCCCCTATGCTTCTGGGGCCCCGGCCAGTGGCCATTGTGCTCATACGTGAAGACAGCCCTGAATTAAAGTGTCTCTACAGAGATGTGCAATACAGTGTATACATTTAGTAAGTAATTTCAGTAAATTATTCTTTTAAAACAATCCATGTCTTCAAACACAATCAGTGTCTTAGGGTGATTAACTGAAAGGAAATCCAAATAATCATATTTAAAATCCACGTGTTTTCTTGAAAGACAGTTTTCTGCTGTTAGTGTGTCCATACTAGATCCACCAAGTGCAGCCTGCCATATCCCGATTTACCTTGTGGAGTAACAACTGCCACTTCATCCAGTCACTGCAGTTCCCCAGAGCTGCCATCTCTGTCAGTCACCGGGGTGCCTTGCAATTTCAATGGATGCCACCATGCATCACAGCGAAACCCAACCATCCTTCTGGGATGCTCAAATGTCCTGTTCTGATTGTCTCGATTTGACTGACAAGCGTAAAGAGGACAATTCAGCTTTCAATGTTGTGTTGATCAGAAGATAGGACAATCTCAATGTCAATACTAAAGTGTCCTCTTTCACTTGGCAATGATTGGATTGCTTGTTTGTAAATGAAAATGACAGACTAGTTATTCAACATTCAGATTCTGCTCTTTACAGCAAGGTAGTATGTGCCTTAATACTGCCTATTGATTATGAGAAATTGATAAAGAAGTCACAGCTTGTTGTCTGTTTTAAATGCTACAGACAGTAACTTTGTGAGAAATAAAGTAACAGCTTAGTTCAAAAAAGTACAAGGTGATCCAAAAAGTACCACATTTCAAGCGTTTATTCCACAAAAATGTTACAAGATAAAATAAATTTCATTACTTCACAAGACCGGGAATACAAAATAGATTTTTTCCACTGTGTTTGAAAAATGATGTCTTCAAGGTGGTGGCCATCATTAGTGAAACACACTTGAGATGATTTCGAACACTCGCATGACTCGTTTGGCCATTTCATGGCGAATAGTGGCTTTGAGGGATTCAAGGTTTTGAGGATGGTGTGTGTATACCTTCAATTTAAGATAACCGCACAAGAAGAAATTGCGGAGTGAGATTAGCTGAACATAAAGGCTACCTGACATCACCGTGCAAGGAGATCAGCTTCCCGGAAACAACTTGCATGGGTCTCCACACTGTAGGAGCTGTTGCTCAATCCTGTTGAAACCTGGCATCCACCACATCCATTTCTTACAGTTAGCAATAAGGTCTCCAGCAGTTCAATGTAGCATTCAGTGACGGTGACCATTGCTCCCTCCTCCTCAAAAAGTAAAGGCCTACAATGCCAAATTCTGCAACTTGCGCCAAACCGTAACACACTGACTGTCCAGGAGTCTCTGATGAAGTTCACGAGGGTTGGTTTCAACCCAAAAGCAATGCTTATTTACGCAAAACATTCAAATGGAAATGTGTCTCGTGCTGCATGTGATGATGGCATCTCGATGAACGATTTGTAGAATGTTAGCCTACAACTCTCTACGGCTCTCCCAGTGTCTCTCACTGAGTTCCTGAACTGCCATCATTTTGTATGGATGGAAATTAAGGTCCTCTAAAAAATCCTCCTTAAAGATGTTTTGGAAATGCCTAAGGCAGAAGCAGGTTTGCACGCTAAATGTCTAGAAGTCTTCAAAATTCATCCCCTTACAGCTTGGATGTTTCAGGCACTCATACAGTCCAAGGACGGCCTGGAGATTTTTGTTCAATGTTATACCTGTCTGTCTAAATTTAGCCACCCATTGAAGAATTGTTTTACGATTTGGGATGTCACCATTAGGAGGAATGCTGATGTGCGTTCTGAAGGCGTGTTGCGTAGTAATGAAGGATTTGTTGTTTTGAAAACGCTTGACTGCCAAAGCACAGTGCACATCAGAGCAAGGCATGTGGCGACTGAAAACTACAAGGGATCGCCTATTAAAGGACCCCTCTCACCCCAACCCACTCGGCTGCCTCTACCTCATGCAATGGCCTTGAGAAATGCAGTACTTCATTTTGGCTCACCCTGTAAAAGTAGACCTGGGGTCTCATGTATAAATGTGCGTGCGCATCAAAATGTTGCATACACCCATTTCCATGCTAACATTACGATTTATAAACCTAAATTTGGCGTAAAGCCAAGTTCTCTGCTTGGTTTTGCAAACTGGCGGCACCTAGCGTCAAAGCAATGTTTTTGTTCCAGTGTGGTTTCCCTTTCTTTTTTAGATCCACGTCCCTGACATGACTTTATCATATACACTGAAATTAACCGCATATTGTTTATTAGTTTGATGCATCTGATTGTAATTAACCTGTAACAATATAATGGTCCACGGAATGGCCAAACTATTCTAAATACCATAGCTGCTTTAGCGATGTTCCTATCACTGTATCTGAGTGTGAAATCACAGCTCTGCAAAGTGAAAGAGAATTATTGGTATACAGAAATCAAGCACACGCTGCCTTAGCCATGCAGTCTATTGAGCGGCTTTCATATGACAAACACTTCAGAGCCTTACCTGTAGGGACCTCGCTGTTCACAAACAGTTTCATCCCATGAACTCTAAACGCACTCAATCAGTCCATCAAGTGCTCCTTGTAGAACTGTTTGTATTTATAAGTACAATCACCTTACTGTAAACTTGCACTTCAATTATAATATTGCACAACCTGAGCCACTTTGTAAAGCGCATACAGTATTTACATATGATGATATAATTTTTAAGATGAAATGCAGCAACACATGTTTATTACATTATACAGATAAAATGTTAACATCATTTAAATAATCTATATTGTTAATAGTTAAACATGTGAGGGCACAGTGGCGCAGCGCTAGCAAGGAGCTGGCACCCGTTCAGGGATTTTCTTGCCTTGTGTGTATTCTTACTGGGGCTGGCACGACACTAGAAGGATAGATGGATAGAATAGTTAAACATGTACTATGAAGGTATTTCAATGTTCCTTTAAAGTTTTGAAGAATCGGCATTCTAAGCTTACAGATGGCTTGACATCTATTACAGAGCTGATTGTGTGGTGACTGGGTACTTTGAGAAAGAAAAGGAAGGACAGGAATTGGGGGTTAGTGTGTTTGAAAGAGACAGAACTGCTGCAATTAATTATTTCATCGAAGGTCGAGCATGGCAGAAACAATCTCTGGACACGGCACCAGCTTGTCACTATTACTGTACCACCGTGCTCCCATGTTTAGTAACATGCTTTAACTCCTATCATCATGAAAATGGGGTGGCGCAGTGGGTAGCGCTGCTGCCCTGCAGTTAGGAGACCTGTGTTCGCTTCCGGGTCCTCCCTGCGTGGAGTTTGCATGTTCTCCCGTGTCTGCGTGGGTTTCCTCCCACAGTCCAAAGACATGCAGGTCAGGTAGATTGGCGATTCTAAATTGTCCCGAGTGTGTGTCCTGCGGTGGGTTGGCGCCCTGCCCGGAATTGGTTCCTGGCTTGCACCCTGTGTTGGCTGGGATTGGCTCCAGCGTGACCCTGTGTTTGGATTCAATAGGTTGGAAAATGGATGGATCATGAAAATGATATCACGTATACATCTCAGTATTTTAATTATTCAGAGAGCTGTAATATCATGAATGTAATGGATTCTGTGTCCTGTCAGAGGAAGAAAAGCCCGTTTAAGAAGCACATAATGATTCACATACATAGAGCACATAGAACAACAAATATAAAACAAAGCATTTAACGTGCAACTTTAGTTATGATGGGATTTGAGAAACTAGTGAATTAAATGATATAAAGATGAAGTTTATGATGTTCTACTTTAATGACAAAATAAACTACGTGATTAAAGTGGAAATTTCTAGATTAAAGTTGACATTTCGTGCTTTTTCCCCACTGTGTCCCTTTTTTTTCCTCTATACCCTAATAAGCTTTCATATGACACTCAGCCGGCTATGACTCGCCTTTTACGGTGACTTTGATATCTGACAATTTCTTTTTATCTCGGACACTGTGCGACTTTGTGAACTTGAGCTTCGAGTTTCTCCGACACGCTATGTCATTCGATTAACTTCCTTTTGTTGTTTATATCACTGTTTAAACCAACAAATAGTACATTTTCTTTGCCTCCACTTGGTATTCGCTGAAATTCTTTTATTTCCCCGTGATTTTGCCATTGCCTTTTCACAGAACACTGCGCTTAAGGGCTATTTATATTGATTTGCCTATTTGTAATTCTGGGAGGAGTTTGGGAGTGTGAGCAGGTGCGTGCACATGCGTTACTTTTCACGCTGACCGGGATTTATGGAGCGGAAGAATGTGGAAGTTGACATATGCATAGATTTATGCATCTGGATTTTTGTGCATATGCACATTTCGCTTTGTCCGTACACCATGTTTTAGTGTGAATTCTACACATGGTGTTATTCATGAGGCCCCTGTTGATTGCAGATATTTCATAACCATTTTTTGTTGTTCATGCCACCATTAGTGATACTTTTAGGAAACGCATTCCATTGCTAATAACATTCAAAGTGCATTTTTGGCAAAAATGTTACTGAATTGTGTAATGTATTCGGCTGTAATATATATATGTAATATAACTAGTTCTACAGAAGTAAGAATTCTAAAGAGAAATGTCTACTCTGTATAGTGAAGTGAAGTATGATGAAGTTATAACCAGTTAAATCAAAGTAGCAGAAAGGTGCTAAAAGTGAGGCCACATTTAGATTAAAACAGTCGCTGGTTATCTCCAGAAACTCCTGCCCTTGTGCTCTGCTATGTGTATGGCAAGGCCAGTTACTAGTTAAGTACTGTATCTTTTTAAGCTTGCTTTTTAATATTAAACAATATGTTTTGAGAATAATGCATTTCTCACTGACTGTCTGTATTCTGTGTTCACAGGTTTCAAAATACACTTAAGCGCTTATCCTTTTTTGTTTTGCTATCATCTGTTTGAGATTAAAGAATTCTCATGAAGAACAAAGAAAATAAAATTTCGTTATTTTCAGAGACAACTAGACAGAAAAAATCTGTGTTTGCTGAACACCATCTGCTACATGACTAATGTAACATGAAAACTTTAAGGTTCACTTTGAAATGTGTGCACTTAAAAGAGTGACTTGAAGAATATGAGATTCTGATACACCCACACCTTACTTGTTGTTTAGTGTTGTAATCCTAATGAGTAAGTCTCAGTACGACTCTTCACTGTGCACCAAAATGCAATCTGAGCAAACAGATGAGTCATTAAGGAATTACAGAGAAATAAAGTAAAATACAGCAATAGTCTGAGGCGAAAATACAATTGAGTCAGTAAAGTGCCATTGTTTGCTTTGTTTTTTGGTTTTAATTTAAAGCATTTGATTTATCTTTGTATGTAAAATGAGTGCATTTTAATCAATCATTTACAAAAGCAGACCCCATAAGTATTTAAAAGTGTAGCTGTCAATAGACCTCTGTTGCCTGTGCTTGATTTGGTGTAATTTACTTGAGGTCTTTATTGGGAGTAATATGTGGAAACTTATTCCTGCCACCAAAAACAAAATTGTGTATTTTTACAAAAGTCTTGCATGCTGCTGTCTGTGCAATATCATACATGCATGTGCTCCAGTTTTCTAGTAACAGCTAGTGAGAAAGAAATTAAGCATGACAAGAACCAAAGTGATATTATAAGACTATATTTAACCCAGTATGGGGTGAGAGATGAATTTAATCGTCCCAGTTTGGGTCAGTGGGAGGCAGTGATTATCGCAGCAGCACCGGGTGTAATGCAAGAAGAAAACAGACAATCTGAAAATGGTGTGCTACATGCAATCGTTATCAGAAACCTATAAATAGCAGATGCTGTTTTGTTTTAATCCAGTTGTTTGCTACAGGTGAAGTGTGATCTGGTGGTGCAGGGGACATACCACAAAATGTTGAGGATGGAAAAATGGGGATGCATTTTTACTCCACAGTACATGAAGGACTAAATTTATTTTGTTAATTTAGAAATATTATTTTTACATTTTCAGCATTCAGTGTTAAAACAGGTAATCATCCACAGTTCTGGGAGAACCTGCAGACTCCATGCACATCCCAGCACTGTGAGGCAGGAATGACAGCTCTGCACTACCACTCTGCCACTGTGTTAAAATGTCTGTGCTGAACTTACCACATTCTGTCTGATTAAAACTAAACGCATGCCTATAATATGCTTAAAGCAGGCACGCGTGCATTATGACACCAGCAGCAGCAGTGGGCAATATTTTTGTTAAATAATGCAATTTTTATTTCATTTTATTTTATTTTATCCCCAAATTAGTGCAAAAATATGAAGGGAACAATTTGAATGACCTATGTCAGATGAAGTATTTCACTGTGTGCTTTTATAGCGCTTAAAAACATAAATAATGGACAGTTATTCTTGCTTATAATGCTTATCAGTTTTAAAATTTAGCACTTAAAGTGTTATTCTTTCTTTTCAAAGTATTTTAAGTGCTGTTATTATAATAAAGAATAAATATTTATTCTATCATATTTCTTTCTTTCTGCATATAAATAAAAAGAGAATAAACAAATAAATAAATAAAAATGGAAAATATTGGGTTGCTGCTGTGTGCAAGCCAATGATGTAAGAGGGATGAGCTCCTGTCAGGTGCAGACCCACTTCTCTCCTGCTTGATCACTGACTGACATAGCTATGAGGATGTCTTCAATGTATGATATGTAACCATCATATTTATTTAGTTCAGTTTACAAGAAATGCGTACTAAACATTCTGCTCAGTCTGACCCTTTCTGTCCTCCTTGATTGTAACATAAGGAAACCAAATTGGTACAAAGAATAAATGAAGACAAGGAGAGTAATGTGGTCAAAAAGAGAAGCAAACAATCAGAACAAGAAACTCAAAAGGAACTGGCAAGAAAACAAAATGGAATTGCTAAACTGGAGATGAGGACAACTACAGTATAAAAGAGATCATAAATCCAAGAATCAACAACAAGAGCTTTCCCAAAAGTTGACGTGCAATATCCACGTTACTGTGAAGTAAAGTACACAATTTGTCACTCAACTTCCCAAGCCTCAACACTTGTAACTGATCATCCTCTCTAATGATGGTACCACAAAAGTGGTACCTAAGGAACAAGCATAAAGATATCATGGTCTACACCAAAATGTAATGATTACAATAGTGACTTAGTTGAAAATAAATATTTATAAACTCTGAATCATTCTTGTTCAAAAGACCCCAAAAACTGTGTTCAAAGCCTGTGAGAAAAATATACTGATGAGAAACACTTTAATTTTTTTACATAATATAACCGCCGTAATGTGATTACATAAGATGAAACAGCAACGTTAAAAGTACATGAATTGTTCTGAAGACCAATCTTGGCTTTGGGTGGGATTCAATGATTCATTTGTTAAATTTAAATCCATTTCCAGCATTTATTTAGGAGGTTTGTACTTTGTTTAGTCCGTATATCTACTCTCTATATATAAAATCCTAAGCCCAAAAGTGCAATGGAAGTGCAACAATGACATTTTATGTCACTTTTTGTCATGCTTTAAATCAGGCTTATTTTAAAACCTTCATATATATGTTTGGTATCATTCTTTTCAGAATTTATCGAACTTTAATGTGCTGTTGTTAGATTTTCAGATTCTTATTCCGTTTTAAATTCTAAACTAAAAATATCAAGAACTCACATCCCGAGATGACACTTTAGGCCAAGAGATTTAACCACCGGGGCGGAAATAAAAGATAGAGAGGACAGCTGCTGTACAAGCTTTTAAAGTTTGAAGCGCCATGCAAGATGCAGATCACATGGCACTCAGCAGCAGCTGATCGAGCAAAGAGGAGGTAAAAAAACTATTTGTTTCCCATTGTATCACCGTTTAAGAGGGGCTTCCAGAGGAGCGACCGTGTCTCCTTGGGTGCATTCAGCCCCCTCTTCACAATGCGTGGCTGGGGTATAACTCAGGCCAGAGGGGTTGTTGAGAAGTGGCGGAGGTATCCCCTAGTATATATTGTGATAGACGGACAAGAACCCTGCCCTGCGGGACACCTGGAGGAAGGAGGGACCGAGAGCAACACTTCTCTTCCCTGGGCACCTGGATGGTCCGGTACACCAGGAAGTGCTGACGGATCAGGGATGGTGTACACCGGAGTGCTTACAGGTGCAGGGGCACTTCCGCCACACTAGGAAGTGCTGCCGGAAGTTTGTCACCATGCACCTGGAGCAAGAGAAAGGGCCCTCACTCCATTCGAGGAGCCGGAGTCGGGCGGTAGAGGAAGGAGCTTGCGAGGCAGGATGGAGGCAGCCGAAGGACCAAGGACTGAGTGCAAAATTGTAAATAGTATTTGTAAAGAGTATAATAAACATGTGTGTGTTTGGACATTGTGGTGTCGTCTCTGTCTGTGGCAGGGCCACCTTTTAAAAATATATATATATATATATATATATATATATATATTGTGGACGCTGGCCGGACACAGACAGACGGACATCGTAATTCTCACCCAACACCGCGTTTATTTACAAAGTTTATATTTACAAGTCAGTGCACTTCCCAGTGCCTCCAGCACCGTTCCCCCAAATGTCCAGGCCTCACAGTCCTTGTGCCTCTCTTTTGGCCGCCTCACGTCCTCTCTCTAGCTCTGTCCTCTTCCACTCGACTTCCACCATCGACTGAAGGGAGGCGGCCCTAAATAGGAACCCGGATGGGCACCAGCTGCTTCCGGCACTCCTCCACAGACACGCCCCAGTGTGGCGGAAGTGCGGCTGCGCACCGGAAGCTGTCCGGTGTCCCCTGTCGTCTTCCCTCAGCACTTCCTGGTGTGGCCGGTGCTGGGCTCCAGGGATATTCAGGCACGGGAACCGCCTGGCGGTGGCCACGGGTCCCTAAAGGGCTGGGCTTCCAAGCCTTTTACCCGAGGCCCACACCATAACATGGGCGGACGCCTCATGGGTCTGGAGGAGGCACAAGCCCTCCTCCGGTCCTCCTGGCGTCCCGACGGGCTCCAGCTCGCCGGATGCCACAATATATATATATATATACACACACACACTAAGGGGCTTTGCCTCCCTATCCGCTCTTCTCGCACACCTCCTCCTACATCTCCCCCACCACCCCGTGTGTACTTCAAGTTCGTCCAATTCGCATCTCTGACTCTCTAATTCTGAAGGGGTGCAGAATGCACACTAAGGAGCTGCGGTCGGATCAGCTGCTGTCTTGCTGCTGCTGCTAGCGAAGCTGCGTGTTCTGCTTGTCACACTGTGTGTTGATCATTTAAAATCCTGTACAGCAGCTGTCCTTTTGTTTCACTGCCTTGTCTCACAGGACATTAAAGTGCCTCAGAGAAATTGTTTGTAAGTAGGGCGTCACGTGCAAGATTTTTTTTATATAATATATATAAAATATATATAATATATATTATAATATATATATATATATTTTTTTTTCTTTTTTTCAATCATATATATAGCTGGTGCAGTGGTAGCGCTGCCTACCGCATTAGGTGACCTGGGTTCACTTTCCGGGTCCTCCCTGCATGGAGTTTGCATGTTCTCCCCGTGTCTGTGTGGGTTTCCTCCCACAGTCCAAAGACATGCAGGTTAGGTGCATTGGCGATCCTAAATTGTCCCTGGTGTGTGCTTGGTGTGTGGGGTGTGTGTGTGCCCTGTGGTGGGCTGGCACCCTGCCTTGGGTTTGTTTCCTGCCTTGCGCCCTGTGTTGGTTGGGTTTGTCTCCAACAGACCCTGTGACCCTGTAGTTAAGATATAGTGGATGGATATATATATATTTTTTACCTGCCATTATTTCATATTGTTGAGAAAATCAATAATATGAGTTGGGGCTTGGCACCACCAAACCCTCAGTATTTCTCCTCAATGGTGAACATAAAGATGAAAATGGCACCAGTTTAACTGATTATCTATTGAGCCCTCTTTCATGTTTGGCTCAAGCCAGAAAAACAAAATAGTGATTCTTGAAACAAGGGAGTAAAGTGAAGCAAAAATGAAAGAAAACTGCAGATTCTCTTGTGCAGTACAAGTTTCAGCAGCAGTACATTTTGAATATTACAGTTAGTCATGCCACATACACAAATGAATTCAAATATTTGACAAGATGCTGGTGCCTTAAGGTCAGACTGCTTTGCCTGTAAAAATGGGTTCAGGCAGTTTGTGGGTGATGGCATTTGGTGTGTGTGTGTGTGTGTGTCCCTCTGGATTTCCCAGTCTAGTTTGTTTTGGACCCTGCCCTATTGTTGCTGTATACTTGACTACATCCTGGCAAGGATTATAAAGCAGTGAGAGGATCTAAACACCGACTAGGAGATGGACTTTACCACATATCAAAGTCAAACTCATTAGTGGGGGTTTTGATGCCCTAGTGCCTTCAGCCATGAGAACCACTCTCAGCTGGGGCATGGTTTTGCTGATGCTAAGCTGCAGACAATTCTCAAAGACCACTTCTACATCCACTCTGTGCATTGTGTTGACATTGAGGCTCTTTAGTGTGGCGAAGTCAATTACCAATTCTTTGCACCAAAACAAAGTTCTCCCCTGACTCCTCTCCTCTGTCTCACCCCCTTATCAGTACTCCCCATATGTGAATCATCTGATAATTTCTGCCAGTGACCTGACCTGCTGTTATATTTTAGTCTGAGGTGTGCAGAGTGAAAAGAAAAGCAGACAGGCCTGTTCGTGTGGTGCTGCAGTGTTGCTCACACAGTCCTTGAGTCTCACAGGATGTGGTCTGTCTGACTGATAGTCCATCATCAGGACACCATTGTCTCATCCATCAGCATATCTTTGAGTTGACCACTTAACAGGAATGGCTGGATGGTACTAAAGGTGCTGAAGTAAATCAAACAAAAGAATCCTCACAGTGCTGCCAGGTTTGTTCAGGTGAGAATAGGCCTTGTGGAGGAGACTGATATTTGCATCCTCCACTCCAATCTTTGTCTGACAGTGGGCTCAGGTGGTCTACGCAAAAAGTACTCATATAGTCCAGGACCAGCCTCTCAAAGGTCTTCATGATATGAGATGTAAGTGCCACTGGTCTGTAGTCATGATGTGAAGACGCCTGATGTCTTGTGATGAAATCAAGTGATGGCATTTCATATTTTGTTATCTATTTACAAGTCATAATCGAGGCTGATGAACCATTTGTTCAATCTTTTCAAAAAGGACTTTGATATCCATAATAATAATAATAATAATAACTGGTATTAGGTCAGTTCTTATTTACTGTGGCATTTCTGCATTAAGGGCTAGGTGTACAAAGTGAAGAATAAAGCACATGGTGTTCATGGTGTTACTCATGCAGTCCTTGAGTCTCACAGATGGTGGTCTGACTGACAGATAGTCCATCATCAGGACATCACAGGCTCATCTACCTGCATATCTCTGAGTTTACCCTTAACATCGATGGCAGTGAAAGCACTAGAAAAGTGACAAAACAGAATCCGCTCAGTGCTGCCAGCTTTATCCAGGTTGACAATAAGCTGTGTGGAGCAGATTTTAATTTCATCCTCCACTCCAATCTTCATCCAGTAAACAAACTGCAGAGGGTCCAGGTGGTCTACCACAAAAGGGCTCATAGAGGGAAGCAAAGGACTGAACAGGCAACTCAAACTGAACTGGCAAGAAAACAAAATTGCTAAAACAAGTGAGTTTGGGGTCTATGCTGGTGCAAGTTTTAAAATTAAAAACAGTGATCTTGGGCTTGGTAAATGTGGGTATGTGTGTGGTGAGGCCAAGTGGCCTTGCAGTGCTGATCGTGCATTCACATGTATGGTGTGATCGGTTCAATCAATTTCTTTATTCAATGGGCCATAATTAAGGCACCTGGCCCCAACAAAACGTTAGATAAATCAAATGTTAACAAGAAGTACAGGGCCTGGAATTTCCATGATTCCATTCTGAGAAGGTTATAATGGTAACAGATGGTGTAACACTAATCTGTAAGGCACTTTTAAAAATGAATGAATGAAAGCTGAGGCATTTGACACATGACCTGCCAGATCTTATGACTTCTCTTGTGTCTCACATGAGTCACACGTTCTTCCTTTTCAGCTTCTTTCCCATTTTCAAAGTTTCTGTTTGTTGTTTGCCTCGAAGTAATTAAGTGAATATACAGGTGCCGGTCATAAAATTAGAATACAACAACAACAACAACATTTATTTCTATAGCACATTTTCATACAAACAGTAGCTCAAAGTGCTTTACATATTAAAGAATAGAAAATTAAAAGACACAATAAGACAACAAAATAAATCAACATTAATTAACATCGAATAAGAGTAAATTAAATCTGTAGGGATTCCAGACCATGAGACCACCCAGTCCCCTCTGGGCATTCTACCTAACATAAATGAAACAGTCCTCTTTGGATTTAGGGTTCTCACGGAAGGGCTTGATGAAGATGGTCACGTAGACTTCTGCCTTTTAATCCATCCATCATTGTTGGAGCATCATGAAGCTTTGAGTAGGTGGAGGTGGCAGGGCCACCACCACAAAGAAACGGAAAAAGAAACAGAAGAGAGTAGGGTCAGTATGGATTTTAGAGCCACCATGAATAGTTATTATGAGAATTGAACATACAGAGTATCAGGATTAAGTTAAAGTGAAGTTATAAAAGGCCATGTTAAAGTAATGTGTTTTCAGCAGTGTTTTAAAGTGCTCTACTGTATCAGCCTGGCGAATTCCTATTGGCAGGCTATTCCAGATTTTAGGTGCATAACAGCAGAAGGCCGCCTCACCACTTCTTTTAAGTTTTGTTCTTGGAATTCTAAGGAGACACTCATTTGAGGATCTGAGGTTACGATTTGGAATATAAGGTGTCAGACATTCCGATATATAAGATGGGCGAGATTATTTAAGGCTTTATAAACCATAAGCAGAATTTTAAAGTCAATCCTGAATGACACAGGTAACCAGTGTAGTGACATCAAAACTGGAGAAATGTGTTCGATTTTCTTTTCCTAGTTAGGATTCTAGCAGCTGCATTCTGCACTAGTTGCAAACGATTTATGTCTTTTTTGGGTAGTCCTGAGAGGAGTGCATTACAGTAATCTAGTCGACTGAAAACAAACGCGTGAACTAATTTCTCAGCATCTTTCAGTGATATAAGAGGTCTAACTTTACTTATGTTTCTTAAGTGAAAAAATGCTGTCCTAATGATCTGATTAATATGTGATTTAAAATTCAGATTACAGTCAACAATCACCCCTAAGCTTTTTACCTCCGTCTTGACTTTTAATCCTAATGTATCCAGTTTATTTCTAATAGCCTCATTGTATCCATTATTGCTAATCACTAAGATTTCAGTTTTCTCTTTATTTAACTTGAGAAAGTTACTATTCATCCATTCTGAGATACAAGTCAGACATTGTGTTAGTGAATCAATAGAATCGGGTCATCAGGTGCTATTGATAAGTACAGCTGTGTGTCATCAGCATAGCTGTGGTAGCTCACGTTGTGCCCTGAGATAATCTGACCTAGCGGAAGCATGTAGATTGAGAATAACAGCGGACTCAGGATAGAGCCTTGTGGAACACCATATTGGATATCATGTGTCTTGAGTTGTAATTCCCACAACTAACAAAAATTTTCTCCCTGTCAGGTAGGATTCAAACCAATTTAAGACACTGCCAGAGAGGCCCACCCATTGACTAAGGCGATTTCTAAGAATGTTGTGATCAATGGTGTCAAATGCAGCACTCAGATCTAAGAGGATGAGAACAGATAAATGGCCTCTGTCTGCATTCACTCGCAAATCATTTACTACTTTAACGAGTGCAGTTTCTGTGCTGTGATTTGTTCTAAAACCGACTGAAATTTATCAAGAATAGCATGTTTATTTAGGTGGTCATTTAACTGCATAATGACTGCCTTCTCCAGAACTTTACTTAAGAAGGCAGGTTAGAGATGGGTCTAAAATTTTCAAGAGCTGAGGGTCAAGATTATGTTTCTTAAGAGGGGTTTAACTACAGCAGTCTTAAGACAGTCTGGGAAGACCCCGTATCTAGTGACGAATTTACTATGTCAGAACATTATCAATTAGCACGCCTGATACTTCTTTGAAAAACCTTGTTGGTATTGGGTCAAGGATGCAGGTGGAGGTTTTAATTGAGAGATTATTTTTTTAAATCAGGTAAATCTATCCTAGTGAAAGAGTTTAATTTGTTTATAACAGGATGCTGGGGTTTAGGAGGATCCTTAGTGTTGGAGGGATATACTATGTTATTTCTAATATCATTAATTTTTGATTGAAAATACAGCGATAGCCTCACAGGTTTTACTGGAAGACTTAGGAGGCATTCCTTTGAGTTACCTGGGTTTAGTAGGCGATCAATTGTAGAAAATAAGACTCTGGGATTACTAGCATTGTTATTTATAATCTTGGAGAAATAGCAGCGTCTCTCAAGACGGACAGTGTTATTGTATTCTGTTATTTTGACTTTTAATATTTCATAGTGGATAGTAAGTTTAGTCTTCCTCCATTGGCGCTCAGCTCTACGGCATGTTCTCTTTAAATCAGACACTCTTTGGGTCTTCCATGGTATAACAATGCTAGAAGATTTTTTCACTGTCTTTGTGGTATAGCGGGTCCACAGCTCACTGAGCAAAGACCATTCATTTTAAATACATAATCCCCACTCTGGGCGGGATAGCGAGAGGCGTTGACCATGGCGAGCCACGGGGCGGGGGGTGTGGGCGTTTCTCACGAGTGCACAGGTGAGGAACTGCCCACATCCGTGTTGTTCCCATGGCTAATAGGTTACAGCTGTCATGGTCCTTCTCCATTTAAAAGAAGCACGAGTCGGTCGGGGTGGAAGGAAAAAAAGGAAGAAAAGAAAGAGAAGGAAAGGGAGGTTGGAAGCAGGAAAGAGAGAATGCAAGCAATGCGGTGCAGGAGGAAGCGGCGAATGCTGCAGGCAGCTGAAGGCAGCCTGGGTGTTTGGCCAACACCGGGAGAAGTGGTTGTGGTCGCCCGTAGAAGTTTGTTTTACAGGGCGGAGTGACTTGGAAGGTGCAGGACTCTCCGCATGACGGTAGCGGAGTCGGGACTTGAGTAGTGTTCCCTGTGTGAGAGCCTTGGCCACAGTGGAATTCCCAAATCACTGTCAGGGGAGCTAACGGAGCCAAGGATCGGGAAGGCGACTGGCAGTGGTTGTAGCAGGTGTAAAGAAGGTCAGCTGCAGAGTGAGCGTCTCCCTTGTTGCGGGCCCTGATGGGTGAAGCAGGAGAGACGCTAGTTTTAAATGAAGGCACGGGTTTGTCAATTGCTTGTTTTAAGACTGCTTCCTGATCGTTTTAACCCCGTTTTAAAAGGATTGTTTTTCTAATGGTTTTAACCTCCACATTTCTTTTATGGGATTATTTATGGAATTATGAAAGCACTGCACTTTACTTTATTTATTGAACACTGTTTTGTTGGATTTTAAATAAAAGCACTTTTTCACTTTCAACCATCCCCTTGCTCAGATGTTTATTGCCTCCACTGACTAGCTCAATCGGTAACATTACCGGCGGTGTTGTTGGTTGAAGGGCTCCCGAACAGCAATGGGAGTGTGGAGCCAGAACCCACATCGTCACAGTCTTTTCAGGTGCAACTATGTCAGCAGCAGCTCTCACTTTAGTATTAAATCTTTCCACCTTACTATTTACATTATCCTCGCTATTATAGTTGGCCCTATAAACGGACTGATTGCTTAAAATGTTTGTAAGTTTTAAAGCTGCTGCCAAGTCAAAGAAGCGTTTTTTAACAATATGCTTCTTATGAGTGTTTTTATCATTATTTCTATATTAAAAGTAGTAGAAAATGGTCTGATAGACCATAGAATATCATGACAAAGTTGATTTATTTCAGTAATTCCATTCAAAAGTGAAACTTGTATATTAGATTCATTCATTACACACAGACTGATGTATTTCAAATGTTTATTTCTTTTAATTTTGATGATTATAACTGACAACTAATGAAAGTCCCAAATTCAGTATCTCGGAAAATTAGAATATCAATTAAGACCAATGCAAAAAAAGGATTTTTAGAAATGTTGGCCAACTGAAAGGTATGAACATGAAAAGTCTGAGCATGTACAGCACTCAATATTTAGTTGGCCTGGATTACTGCAGCAATGCGGCGTGGCATGGAGTCGATCAGTCTGTGGCACTGCTCAGGTGTTATGAGAGCCCATGTTGCTCTGATAGTGGCCTTCAGCTCTTCTGAATTGTTGGGTCTGGTGTACTGCATCTTCCTCTTCACAATACCCCATAGATTTTCTATGGGGTTAAGGTCAGGCGAGTTTGCTGGCCAATCAAGAACAGGGATACCATGGTCCTTAAACCAGGTACTGGTAGCTTTGGCACTGTGTGCAGGTGCCAGGTCCTGTTGGAAAATGAAATCTGCATCTCCATAAAGTTCGTCAGCAGCAGGAAGCATGAAGTGCTCTAAAACTTCCTGGTAGACAGCTGTGTTGACCTTGGACCTCAGAAAACACAATGGACCAACACCAGCAGATGACATGGCACCCCAAACCATCACTGACTGTGGAAACTTTACACTGGACCTCAAGCAACGTGGATTCTGTGCCTCTCCTCTCTTCCTCCAGACTCTGGGTCCTTGATTTCCAAAGGAATGCAAAATTTACTTTCATCAGAGAACATAACTTTGGACCACTCAGCAGCAGTCCAGTCCTTTTTGTCTTTAGCCCAGGCGAGACGCTTCTGATGCTGTCTCTTGTTCAAGAGTGGCTTGACACAAGGAATGTGACAGCTGAAACCCATGTCTTGCATACGTCTGTGTGTGGTGGTTCTTGAAGCACTGACTCCAGCTGCAGTCCACTCTTTGTGAATCTCCTCCACAGTTTTGAATGGGTTTTGTTTCACAATCCTCTCAGGGTAGAAGCGGTTATCTCTATTGCTTGTACACTTTTTCTACCACATCTTGTCCTTCCCTTCGTCTCTCTATTAATGTGCTTGGACACAGAGCTCTGTGAACAGCCAGCCTCTTTAGCAATGACCTTTTGTGTCTTGCCCTCCTTGTGCAAGGTGTCAATGGTCGTCTTTTGGACAACTGTCAAGTCAGCAGTCTTCCCCATGATTGTGTAGCCTACAGAACTAGACTGAGAGACCATTTAAAGGCTTTTGCAGGTGTTTTGAGTTAATTAGCTGATTAGAGTGTGGCACCAGGTGTCTTCAATATTGAACCTTTTCACAATATTCTAATTTTCGAGATACTGAATTTGGGACTTTCATTAGTTGTCAGTTATAATCATCAAAATTAAAAGAAATAAACATTTGAAATACATCAGTCTGTGTGTAATGAATGAATCTAATATACAAGTTTCACTTTTTGAATGGAATTACTGAAATAAATCAACTTTGTCATGATATTCTAATTTTATGACCGCACCTGTAGAGCGGCATGAAAAATGAGCGACTGCAAGATGGCTGACTCATTTGCTTCCAACCCCTTTAGCTGATATTTAAACCCTTACACTTTTAAAAGTCAGTCAGTCATTTTCTAACCTGTTTAGTCCTGCTGAAGCCTAGCCCAGCTAGCATAGGGTGCAAGACAGGAACAAACCCTGGACAGAGTGCCAGACAATCATAAGGCAAACACACATACCATTCAATAAAAAGGAAACAACTTCAGATGTAATATCTCTTGACAAAACCATTCAAGATCTGCACTTGGACATGAGGACACCTTCTTTTCTTTCTCTTTATTTTTCCCGTCTATGTGGGGTTGATGTGCTTGATTATCATTCTCCTGCATCTCTTCACCAGTCAGATCCTTTTTCTTCAAATCTTCTTTTCCTTTATCCATCCACCTCCTCTTTGCCCTCCCTCGCTTTCTCTTCCCCTGGACTTCCATTTCCATCACTCTTTGCCCATATATTCCTTATCTCTCCTCGTCACATGTCCACCTATTTTCCTGACCTTTCTTAGATTTCTCTCCTACTTTTATTGTACCTCTGATTGTCTAATTTCTTACTTTTTCATTTTTGTAACTCCACACATCAGCAGAGGAGACTTTGTTAAATGGTGCAACTCAAACCACCTACAACTGAACACCAGCAAAACCAAGGAGCTGGTGGTGGATTTCGGAGGACCAGGCCCCTCATGGACCCCGTGATCATCAGAGGTGACCGTGCAGAGGTACAGACCTATAAATACCTGGGAGTGCAGCTGGATGATAAACTGGACTGGACTGGACTGCCAATACTGATGCTCTGTCCAAGAAAAGACAGAGCCGACTATACTTCCTTAGAGGCTGGTGTCCTTCAACATCTGCAATAAGATGCTGCAGATGTTCTATCAGACAGTTGTGGCGAGTGCCCTCTTCTATGCAGTGGTGTGCTGGGAGGCAGCATAAAGATAAGGACGCCTCACGCCTGGACAAACTGGTGAGGAAGACAGGCTCTATTGTAGGCACGGCTGGACAGTTTGAAATCTGTGGCATAGCGGCGGGCTGAGCAGAATCCTGTCAATCATGGAGAATCCACTGCATCCACTGAACAGGATCATCTCCAGACAGAGGAGCAACTTCAGCGACAGACTGCTGTCACCGTCCTGCTCCACTGACAGACTGAGGAGACCCCAAACTATGCGACTCTTCAATTCCACCCAAGGGAGTAAATGCTAACATTATACAAAGTTATTGTCTGTCTGTATACCTGCATTGTTATCACTCTTTAATTTAATATTGTTTTTATCAGTATGCTGCTGCTGGAGTATGGGAATTTCCCTTGGGATTAATAAAGTATCTATCTACATCCATCTCCACATTCTCATTACTGCCACATCTAACTTCTTCTCCTGCACTCCCTTTACTGCCTGCATCTCAGCTCCATACATCATTGTTGGTCATACCGCTGTCTTAAAAACTTTACTTTTAACCTTCACCTTCATTATTCATTATACATTACTCCTAATTCCTTCTTCCAATTGTTCCATCCACACTTCACTCCCTGAAAGGTAATTTCTGAATCCTGATAATCATTAAACCTCAGATATTCTGTCTTGTTTTTCCTATTTATTTTCAGCCCTCTATCTTCCGAAGCCCTTCTCCATTCTTCCAACTTCCTCTCCCCTTCCTCTTTTCTGGTGCAACACAACACAAAGTCTTCAACATAAACCACCAGGGGATGGGTCTTTTATTTCACAAATCAAATCATTCATAAGGAGATCAGAGAGGTCAGGATTTCAAGAAGATCCCTGGTGCAGACCTCCTCTAAGTGAGATCTGTCTGTTAACCCACCACTACTTTAAATTTGAGTCTTCACACCTCTCTGGTCCTCCTTTCTCTCTCATGCACCTCCAGACCTTTGACATGACACTCCATCATAAGCCTCCCACAAATCAGTAAACGCCACATGCAAACCTTTCTGTTTTCTCGTTGCTTCTTTATCAGTTGTCTCAATGCAAAGACTGCATCAATTGTTCGTCTCCCTAACATAAAACCAAAGTACTCCTTCTCTATGGTAGTCTCTTCTCTAATCTTCCTTTCAATAACCCTTTACTAAACTTTCATTGGGTGTGACATCAGTTTTATCCCTCTGTATGCTCCACAATCCTGAATATCACCCTTTTCATTATAAACTGGTACAATCCCATTGTTCCTCCACTCCTCTTGTATTCTTTCCTGTTCATAAATCTTCTGCATTGAATTCCACAGCACATCTATTCCCTCCTCTTCTAAATCCTTTCACACTTCTCCTGGTATTTCATCCGGACCTATTGACTTTCCCTTTTTCATTCTTTTCACTGCCTCCTTTACTTCCTGCCTCCTTATTCTTGGTACTTGACCTTCATTGGGGATGCCACACCCAAATATTACTCTTGGATTGTCTTCATTCACCGCCTACTCAAATTGCTCTTGCATGTATTCTTGATCCTATCGTGCTCAGTCAAGACCTCATTTTACTCATCTTTCATCTAATTTATCTGACTAAAATCTTTATAAGAGTGTGGAGAGTTTATAAGGGCTTAAAATATATAAAAATAAACATATGAACATACGGTTTTACTTCACGGATTTTCACCTTTTGGGGTTCTGGAACGCATAACCACCGCAATCGAGGAGGGATCACTGTGCATTGGTTACCTGTATAATTTAGAATTGACTTTGAAATTCTGCTTATGGTTTACATAGCCTTAAATAATCTGCTCCATCTTATATGTCAGAATGCCTGCCTGTCACCTTACACTCCAAATCATAACCTTGGATCTTCTAATGAGTGTCTGCTTAGAATTCCAAGAGCAGAACCAAAGGAAGTGGTGAGGTGGGCGGCCTTCTGCTGTTATGCACCTAAAATCAGGAATAGCTGACTGATAGAAATACACCAGGCTAATACAGTGGAGCACTTTAAAAACTGCTGAAAACTCATTACTTTAACATGGCTTTCTCATAGCTTCATTTTAGTTTAATCTCGATGCTCTGTATATGCATTTAATTATCATTATCATTCCTGGTGGCTCTGAAATCCGTACTAACCCTTACTTCCTCTGCTGTTGTCTTTCCAGTTTTCTGTGGTGGTGATCTGTGCCGCCCCACCTGATCAGGGCACCATGCAGTCCTTACATTGATGGATTGAAGGCCAGAGGTCCACATGACCCTCATCATCTAATTCATCCATATGAAGCCTGTAAACCATGAGGACTGATTAAGGTCATTTATGTTAGGTAGAATGCCTAGTGGGGGCTGGGTGGTCTCATGGCCTTGGAACCCCTGCAGATTTTGTGTTTTTTTTTCTCTCCTCCTCATCATCTGATCTTACTTTATTCTTTGTTACTTAGTATTGTCTAATCTTATTTTTATATTTTTCTTTCATCATCTTGCAAAGCACTTTGCACTCCATGATTTGCATGAAAATATGCTATAGAATTAAATGTTGTTGTTGTTGTCTAGAATGTGATTGGAGCCCACCTGTGGTAAACCAAGTTGATTGGACATTGTTGAGTGTACCTGTGTATATAAGGTCCCACAATTCACACTTCATGTTAGCACAAAATTTAAGCCCACAAAGTCCAAGGAACTCTCTGTAGACCATTGTGATCAAATTGAGGTGAGTCACAGATCAGGGTTAGTGGATAAACCATTTCTATTGCTGTGAGTGTTCCAAGGGGCCCGTGAAGTGGAAAAAAAGCGGAACCAGCTGTTTTCTTGCCAAGATTGGCAGTTTGGGCCTTGGTCAAGGAGGTGACCAAGAACCCAATGGTCACTTTAACAGATCTTCAGAAGTCCTTTGCTGAGATGGGAGAACCTTACAGATGACCAACCGTCTTAGCAGCACTCCATTAGTCAGGCATTTACAGTAGAGAGACTAGAAGGAAGTCACTCTTGAGTAAAAGGCATGTGAATATTATGAGTCATTTATTCTGTTTTGGGAGATATTCTCTTGTCAATGAAAAGATTTGGCACTGCAAATATGGTGGAGTTAGTTTGAAAAATGAGGAAACTTTAGTGTGGCTGGAATGTCATGTGATGTACAGCAGAGAAGAAATCCAGTATGTTTGAGTCTTTGTGTTTGTAATAAGCAGGGCTTTAAAGTCCTGGAAAGTCAGAGAACAATGTGGAGAAATATTGGTGTGGTGGAAAATACATGAACGATTAAAGCACATTATGAACTCACAAAGCTGATTTTGGCACTAGAAGGCCTCACCAAAATAATCTTAAATTCAATGAAGTTGTTTCACGTATTCTGCTCAAAGACTGGAAGAGGACCAGGAGATGAAACATGGTCAACAGCAGAAAATAGTAAAATGACGTCTTTTGCAGTAAAGCCTAATCGCTGATAAAACAGAAACATGAACCACTTCTTTGGACTGATGAAGGTGTCTGAAAGTGATCTAAGGAGCATCCCTCAAGGTATGTCTGAGGGCATTGATGCCTTCATCAGGGTGAGTGACAACACATAAAGAAGTGGGGTCCATGGTGAACATGGAGTAGTTAGGACCCTGAAAGTGAAATCGGTAGATTTTTCAGGAAACTGAGATTAAATTTGTGGAACAAGTGGCCATCCTGGTGCAATCCATGTGCAGATCTTGGGAAGACAAATGAGAACAGGGGGCTTTCAATTATGACTATTAAGAGTTGTTAGTAAGAAAAGAAATGAATGATAGACTGGCCAGCTGGGTAGAGTCAGCCTTTGGTTATCAGATTGTTAACTTTGTCTGTTTTGGACTTTGTATGTTATAATGTTAATAGAGCTTATACTTTTGTATTTGTTAATGTCAATAAAAGTTAAACTCCTCTGTTTCATTGTGCCCCCAACCCTGTACAGGATGAAGTGGCTGATGAAAATTGATGGATGGATTTTTCACTGAGTGTGTAATATTGTTGGATTGTTCATGTTTATAAATGGTATATGGTCTATCAAATTACTTTTATTGTGTTATAGTTGTGAAATTGTTCAAGTGCTCTGAGCTAGGAATCTGACGATACCAGTATTTTTGTATTCAATATCAATTCCAGTGGAATTTTCTTATTTCCGATACCTAAAAAAGGAATTAAATAAATAAACAGCTTTTATTAAAAGTACCAACATCATTCAAGTGGACAATATCGGCCTTTTCTGTAATGCCATATATAGATATGCTATAACATTAAACAGCTTTTAAATTGTGTATCCATGATGTAGTTACCCAATTATTATATATGTAAAGTAGTATTGGCATCCATAAATATCAAATTACAATGCAGGGCTTAAATTTTAATGAGCGACAGGCATGGGAATCCCCAGTGTAATAACTAATGAGGGAAATTTTGTAACCCTGAGAGGATTTCAACCAAAGGTTTATAACGGATGATATCATCATAAGGGCACAGTGGTAGCGCTGCTGCCTCGTAGTTAGGAGATCTGGGTTTGCTTCGGGTCCTCCCTGCGTGGAGTTTGCATGTTCTCCCGTGTCTGCATGGGTTTCCTCCCACAGTCCAAAGACATGCAGTTTAGGTGTATTGGCGATCCTAAATTGTCCCTAGTGTGTATTTGGGGTGTGTGTGCCCTGCAGTGGACTGGCGCCTGCCGGGGTTTGTTCCTGCCTTGCCCTGTGCTGGATGGGATTGGCTCCAGCAGACCCCGTGACCCTGTGTTAGGATGTAGCGGGTTGGGAAAAGACTGACTGATATCATTATGAACTACCTGCTTTAACTTACCATGTGTGTATTCCAAATTTATTCTCTTGATATTAACTCGTCATCACAGAGGGACTTGGACAAAAGACAGGTTTGGGTAGATTTGTGGACTATAAAATTTAATGTCAGCAAATGTAAAGAATTACACATAGAAAGTGAAAATGTGAGGTTTGAATACACAATGGGTGGTCTGAAAATCGAGAGTACACCTTATGAGAAGGATTTAGGAGTCATAGTGGACTCTAAGCTATCGACTTCACAACAGTGTTCAGAAGCCATTAAGAAGGCTAACAGAATGTAGGTTATATAGCGCCTTGATGTGTGGAGTACAAGTCACAGGAGGTTCTGCTCAAGCTTCATAACACACTGGTGAGGCCTCATCTGGAGTCCTTCGTGCAGTTTTGGTCTTCAGGGTAATACTAAAATCAGTATGGAGGAATGATCCACCCAGTGCTTCTATGTAAATGGCTCTTTAGTAATACAGCAGGAAATCACGCATATTATTATTATTATGATTATGATTATTATTATTATATATCATAGGCACATCAAACAGCAGCAAATGCCATCTGTGTGGTGAAGCTGAGGAGACAATCAACCACATACTGTCTGGTCCTGAAAGATTATCTTGAACATCATAACCATGTTAGTATGTACCTGCACTGGGCACCATACCAACAGTTGGCCAAGTGGTGTAATCATACACCAGAAGCGGTTGTTGACACCAGTAACTGTATCATCATGTTGGGTAAGACCATTCCCACAGACTTTACCATCATCGACAATAGTCTGGACATCATGTTCCATGACAAGTAGAGCAAGTCATGTGTCTTCATTAAAGTGAGATCTTGGATGACAAAAACATCCTGAGCAAGGAGGCAGAGAAGATCATCAAATATAAAGACCTATTGATCAAAGTCAGATGCATATGTGGAACATGAGGTCAAGAGTGGCTCCAATACGCATAGGTGCCCTGGGAACAATCAAGACCGGGTTTCAAAGCAGTTGAACAAATTCCCATGTAGAGTCAGTGTGAAAAGAGATCCAGAAGATCATACTCCTCAGTACAGGCATCATTCTTCAAAGAGTTCTCAGCTGAAAAACAAGCTGAATTTGAAGCCTGAGAAGTCTAGTTGACATCTGGCAAGTGTGCCAGCTACTGTAGAGCTCCGAGAGGAGGAGGAAGAGGAGGTTGGGAGAATGTACTGATACAGTACGGTGCGCAACCACTACACATCAAACCACCTCAGGATCCCAAATTAGGGGCAGAGTGTAGCCGTGCAATGGGTGACACCTCAGCGCCACACTAGTTTGAATGGAATGGAACAGTGTGAGGTTTTTACAGTGGCTAGAGGGTGGTGATGATATTAATAATAATAATAATTCATTTATATAGCACTTTTCCCATTCTCCAAGTACTTTACAGGAAATTAAAAAGAACAATAGGGATATACAACATTGGATTACAATAACATCCACAGGAAATACTAAATAAAGAGAAATGCAGGATATTCAAAGCATTGAAATAGAATCAGAGTCAATAAATCAGAATAAAATATAAAAATATGAATGCTACAAGAAAACCCTGAACAAATGAGTGATACAGACGGAGATGTCATCTGATATAAGGCTCAGCATGTCAGCTCAGTTTAGTGCCATCTCTGAACAAATGAGCTTGGAATTGTTTAACAAAAGAATGAATGGAGTCAGCTGATCTCATTAATTTAGGGAGGTCGTTCTAAAGTCTTGGTGCTATAAAGAGGGTGCGGGTGAGATTGGGGCACAATAAGGTGGCTAGAATCGGTGGAGTTTAGTGGGCAGACAGGAGTCCAGTAATGGAGGAGAGTATTGATGTAGTGTGGGGTGCGGCCATTTAAAGCTTTATAGGTCAGTAACAGAATTTGAAATTCAATTCAATAAGACACAGGGAGCATTGAAGGTGCAGCAGGATTCTGTGATGTGCTCGCTATTGAGGTCTATGTCGGGACATTTGCAATCGATATATACAATTAATTCATTACCTTATTCAATATTTATTATGTACTGTGACAGGGGCTTGGTGTCCTTACCCAGCCAGGACGCCTGCACACCATACTTAGGGGAGCAGCCATGGACATTGCAATACCTCCCCTGAACGCTAGTTGGCCACCTCCCTGGGGTGGAACAGTGCCTCGGTTCCCTGCAGGGCATCCTGCTAATTGGAGTTGGGTGCAGCCCTGTTGGGTCCCACAGGTAGCACCAGGGGCGCTGCATTTGGGACTCCTGAGCCCGTGTGGGCAACCAATTGTCACACCCGGAAGTGCAACCGGAAATCGGGATCAAGCACCTGGAGCACTTCCGGGTGAACTATAAAGGAGCCAGCGACCACCACTCAGGGGCCAGAGTCGGGTGGAGGAGGACACGGTTGCTAGGAAGGAGTGGTGGTGCCAGACAAAGAATAAATAATTGTGTTTATCGTGTGCTTGGGACTGTGTTGTGTCTGTGGGTATGGGGAATGCATAGCCCACAGATGAAGAAAATAAAAGTTTAATTAATTTTACACATGCCTCCCGTGTCTAATCTGTGTCGGGACAGGTGCTATAAAGCATCTTTCTTACAGTACACAAATAAATGTAGAGTAACATGAACAGGAGAAAGAATGCAGTGAATATGTAATTTGAATCTAAACACTTTAGGTCAATTAAAGTAAACATACTATACAGGCAGACATAGGGTTGATGTGTGTGTCAGAGATGACTATCTTCATGAACAGAAATACAGAGGCCACACTGCAAGATGGAGACCACAAAAACAGGATGGCCAGATTACAGTTTGTGAAAAAGGACTTCAAAGAGCCTGCAGAATTCTGGGTAAAGGTCTTGTGGACAGACGAGACAAAGATGAGCCTGCTGTATCAGAGTGATGACAAGGAGCTGCGCAAGATCCAAAGGAGACCACCTCATCTGTTAAAAATGGTGCTAAGGGTCTTATGGCTTGGGCATGTATGGCTGCCACAGGTCCTGTCACATTGCTGACAACAGTGGCACAGTAAATTCTGAGGTGTGTAGAAACATCTGATCTGCTCAAGTTAAGCAAAGGCCTCCAAACTCACTGGACGAGGCTTCATCCTACAACAAGATGATGACCCCAAAGACACATCTGAGGCAACACAGGAGTTTTTCAAAGTTAAAAATGGAAAATCCTTGAATGGCTCAGCCATTCAGCTGATTTAAATCCAATTGAGCAGGAGTGCCAAAGAGAAAACTTAAGGGTAGAAGACCCCTGAAACAAGCAGAAGTTGAAGAGGACTGCACTAGAGGTTTGGCAGAGCATCACCAGAGAAAATCCTCAGCACTTGGTGATGTCTATGAATGGCAGACGTCAAGCAGTCATTGCATGTGGGGATATGCGACAAAGTCTTAAATAAGACAAATATCTTTAATGGACCTGCCATTGCTGTGCCCTGAAATGGGGATTAGGGGGACTATGGCGAAAAGTGTCGTGAACAAAATGTCTGCAAATGTCCTCAAATGAAAGTCTGCATTGTGCACTTTAATCACAATGTCTGAATTGTTTAATTTGCCATTTTAAGTTCAAGTTCAAAGTTTATGGTCATGTGCACAGTAAGGAAACACGTTTCCCTGTACAATGAAATTCTTTCTTTGCTGTCCACACCAAATGACATAACCAACGTATAAAGATCAACATAAATAATAAGTAACAGAGGCAGCATAAAGTATAAAAACAAAATAGAAATATAAAGTGTAATGTGCAGGTAGGTGTGTGATGGACAAGTCCCAGATTCAAAATGATCTTTCAATTATACCTTTCTATAAGATTCTTAATAACCAACTCTCTTTCTTTTCTTTTCTTCACCATTCCTTTCTAATCTGTCACAGGAATCCGAGGATGATTTCCATTTTAAAATAAGAAACCAACAAAAACATTTTTGATTAGGTCTACAATACAAAAGCACTCAAAGGTTTAAAATGATTAACAGAAGTATCTCAAAAGTACTGACGACTATGAAAGCACATTTTTCTTAGAGGAAACCAAATGTGACAGCATTTCATTTTAGTTCTGCATTTCATAGCATTTCAAGAAGTGGGAGAAAAATCTTGAAGCCATTATACTGCAATTATAGTTTGCAAAATGAAAAGATGAGCATCAATGGACATGAGGGAAATTAAATCCATCCATCCATTTTCCAACCCGCTGAATCCAAACACAGGGTCACGGGGTCTGCTGGAGCCAATCCCAGCCAACACAGGGCACGAACCAACCCACCGCAGGACACACACAAATCAAGCACACACCAGGGCCAATTTAGAATCGCCAATCCACCTAACCTGCATGTCTTTGGATTGTGGGAGGAAACCCACACAGACACGGGGAGAACATGCAAACTCCACGCAGGGAGGACCCGGGAAGCGAACTTAGGTCTCCTTACTGCGAGGCAGCAGCGCTACCACTGCGCCACCGTGCCGGAAATTAAAGACACCTGATAAATCTAAAGTGGCACAGTGAGCCTCCAGTCAGCTCCTAGATACTGAAGCACTCAGAATGAGGAGTTTCTTCATCGAGGACTAGGAAATTGCAACTGTGACTCCAGAGAAAAAAGGATCCTGGTAATAAAAGACCAAAATGTCCATGCACAATTATGGAAAATATAATATGAAATAAACTAAAAAAATACCTATATGAACATTATTATACTAAGTAACAGCCAGCATGGATTTAGAAGAGGAAGATTTTGTCAAACCAATCTTTTAACTTTTTGAGGAGGTTACTGCAGTAGTTGACAAAAGCAAAGAATTGAATTTGACTTTCAAAAGTCTTTGACTCGGTCATCACACACCAAAGATTAATTTTCAAACTCAAAGCTATAGACATCAGAGATCACCTAAGAAAGAAGCTTCAGTTGTTTAACCAGCGGAGACAAAGGGTACGAATAAGAGGAGAATGGACTCCCTGGACAAGCTTCAGAACTGGGTGAACACTTGGAAAATGCAGTTTAATGCTGAAAAGTGCAAAGCACTACACACTGGCAAATCAAACATCAATTATAATATACAATGGGGACAGTGAGCTACAGGGAGAGACCTCTGAAAAGGATTTAGGGGTTTATGGTGACACAACATTTTCATCAGCTAAGCAATGCACAGAAGAGATTAAAAGGCAAATAGATAGATAGATAGATAGATAGATAGATAGATAGATAGATAGATAGATAGATAGATAGATAGATAGATAGATAGATAGATAGATAGATAGATAGATAGATAGATAGATAGATAGATACTTTATTAATCCCAAGGGAAATTCACAATAAAATGTTAGGTTATATCATTACAACTTCTAAATTTAAATTAATGGACGTTGTGCTGAAACCATATAACGACCACATCTGCAGTATTGTGTGCAGTTCTGGTCACCACACTACAAGAAAGACATAGCAACACTTGAAGCTGAGCAGAGCAGTACAACCAAGTGCATCATGGGACTGAAGGACATGTCCTACTATAAAAGACACAGAGAATTAAACTTGTTTAGTCTGAGCAGAGGAGACTGCATGGGGATCTCATCCAGGTCTTTCATAAGTCCTCAATGGCATACGATAAAGCAGATCCAGCAGAATTCTTTCAGCTTATTGGTGAATCACATACTCAAAGACATCAGTGGAGAACAAGGGGACATGCATTTAGGAGTAAAACCAAGAAGCACTTCTTTATGAAAAGAGATGTGGGAATATAGGAAAACTACCAAGACATGGAGATGAAGCAGATATCTTGACAACCTTTAATAAGAATCTGGAGGAGATGTTGAGACAGCTTAGTGTGACAGTAGGGGCCGCTATTGCTCCCTTGAACCCTCAGGTACCACGCCAGACACCAGGTAAAAGTGCAATAATAATTATTTTTATTATTATAATAAAGGGCACCAAGCACCTTCCACTCCACACTACTCATACAGCTCAGTGTCTGGGCTTCCCAGAGTCCTTTATATCCCCTGACCCGGAGGTGTTCCTGCCCCACAGTCCACAAGTCCTTATCCCTTCCGGTCAGGGTAAAAGTCTTTCTTTCAACCTGGAAGTACGCATTTCTCCTGTTCACGTGACCAGGACGTACTTCCAGGTTATAGGGCACATAAGAGTCCACGAGCCTCCCTTCAGCGACTCCCTGTGGTCCCTAAGGTATCCAGCAGGGCTGTGCATAAAAACTACAAAGTCCATGAGGCCCTGCTGGAACTCGGGCACGCCAATGCTGTCGGGAGAGCTCCTCCCGGCAGCCTGGGGTGAGGGCAAAACTCTCGCCGGACATCCATCACATTAGCTATTAGCTAAACAAACGGGTGAGAAATGGATTGAATGGTCTCCTCTCATTTGTCAAATTTCTTATGATCTTAAGATAGTGGATGCCTTTCTCACACTGTGGACAGGACTTTCAATCAAGCCAGAAGCAGAACCCCCAGATTCTTCTTCTTCTTCTCTTTTCTTGCTGGTCCTCCTTCTGCCCTATCTCTCCTATTAAACAAAGTCTCCATTTTTGTTAACCTCCTAACTTCTGCAAAAATATTAACCATCAGGAGACAGTTCATTACCACTGCAATTAAACATAGCTGAATTTTTTATTTTTACACACTTGACTCACTGTTCCAAATACGTCTCTCTTAAGATCACAGCTTCTGTTATATTTAACACAATTTGTGGTGCTGTGCATGCGGTGCTTTGCAATTTCCTGCAAATAGCAGCTCACAGTCGGTAAAATGAAACAAGTAAACGAGAGGTGACACTTTAAAACTAAGACCAATAACAAAGCAACATAAAAAAGAAAATCAAAGTCATGCAGATAGATAGATAGATAGATAGATAGATAGATAGATAGATAGATAGATAGATAGATAGATAGATAGATAGATAGATGGATAGATAGATAGATAGATAGATAGATAGATAGATAGATAGATAGATAGATAGATAGATAGATAGATAGATAGATATGAAAGGCACTATATGACAGACAGACAGATAGATAGATAGATAGATAGATAGATAGATAGATAGATAGATAGATAGATAGATAGATAGATGAATCTTAGCAGAAAACTTACAAAACAATTTAAACACAAAAGCGCACACACAGATGGAAACTGGATATATTCATGTCTTCAAGATCATGTATCGAGCAATCAAGCAGCCTGAAACACTGCAAAAAAATTATAGCAGGTCATTTGAGTGTCATTACCTCTGATGGAGTCACCCAGTGCAGTGTTCACCCTGAAGTGAAACCTCTGGTCAGAACACCTTTCTTTCTTTCTTTCTTTCTTTCTTTCTTTCTTTCTTTCTTTCTTTCTTTCTTTCTTTCTTTCTTTCTTTCTTTCTTTCTTTCTTTCTTTCTTTCTTTCAGACAGTATTCAGAAGCCATTAAGAAGGCTAACATAATGTCAGGTTATATAGCGCCTTGATGTGTGGAGTACAAGTCACAGGAGGTTCTGCTCAACCTTTATGACACACTGGTGACGTCTCATCTTGAGTACTGTGTGCAGTTTTGGTCTCCAGACTACAAAATGACAAAGCAGCACAAGAAAAGGTCCAGAGAAGAGCGACTAGGCTGATTAAGAGCTACAGGGGATGAGTTATGAGGAAAGATTAAAAGAGCTGAGTCTTTACAACTATTAACTGCCGTGATCCCCATTTATTTTAACCCATCTAATAACACCATCTGTCAGTCATGTACAAAAACAGGATGTTCACGTGCTGCAGAAGGATGTTGCCTGTGAATGGGAACCTAAAGTGACCTCGTGCATGCAGTGCGTTGAGCACACAAGCTCATTTTTCTAGTCCAGTCACCACTTTACATCAGAAAATGAAACATGTTTATTAAAATCAGAAAAGATCTTACCCGCGAGGCTAATTTTGTTGACGGTGAATTTATCTTGATTCTTGGTGAATGTTGAATATAATAATCGTCTGTGGTGGGCTGGCGCCTGTCCAGGGTTTGTTTCCAGCCTTGCAACCTGTGTTGGCTGGGATTGGCTCCAGCAGAACCCTGTGACCCTATAGTTAGGATATAGCAGGTTGGATAATAGATGGATGGATGGAATATGATAATAGCATTTTTTCATGTCACGGTAATTTGCATGGGTACAATGGATTCAAATACCTTGAGCCCCATTTAGGGATCGCAGCTGATACTGAGTAGAATTTCATCAAATATTTCGTGAATAAGTTTTACAGGAAAGGGTTTTATATATTCATTCCCTAAATCATCAATCACTCATGTTCCTGTTGACATCAGAACATCTGGATTTACTACATCGGAAACTCACAGAAATGGGCAAAGAGAGGAAATGTGCAGTGTGTGAGAAAAATGCAAGAAAACAATTCTGTAGATGCGATGCTGGACTACACATCAAAAATAGATGGGGATCAGACTAAATCGGATAGATGGGGATTGGAGTAAAATTTTAAATTTCAGAAAAAAACTGGTGCCGTAATTGAAAATAGATGTTTTTCTTACTATTCAGATGTAAAACGGGACACAGATGAAAACTTGATAAGGGTGAATTTCACACAAACATTAGGAAGTTTTTCTTCACACAGATAATCACAGACATGTGGAATAAGTGACCAAGTAGGTGGGACACAGGAAGACTTTAGGGACTTTCAGAACTAGATTTGAGTTTTTTAGCAGAATTAAACTGACAGTACTGGCAAGCTTTGTTTGGCTGAATGGTCTGATCTTGTCTGAATTTTTATATTGTTCTAATGTAATAAGTTGTTCACAAATGCCTCAGCATTACCCATACTTGATAGAAGTGAGATCTCTACTTTTTAATTATCAGATTAAAAACTTTAATAAATAAATAATATCAACTACTAACAATTACAAAAACAACAGTAGTTGCAAATGTTAATAGTTGTACTGCAAATACTGTAAATTCACTATTAAGAGCAGATCTGAGAGCAGCGGCAGCACAGAGTTCAGAGTGCGGACCAACAAGGGTTTGAATCAGAACCTTCTAGAACTGGGTTGAATGCTACAGTATCTTCTGCCAGATGGAAGGGGACAATGTGAATATGAGTGGAGAGCAGTCCTTCACAATGCGGTAGGCATTATGGATGCATCGCTTTATAAAATGTCTTTAATAGAGGAGATAGAGATCTCCCACTGATCATTTCTGCTGTGTGCACTATTCATTGTAGGTACTGGAGACGGTGTTTCTGATGAAGACCATTTGGTCTCTCTCTCTCTCAGAACGTCCAGGAGAACATCAGGAATCCCTTTAGTCAAAATTTGTCTTGTAACATTTGAGGTTGAAATCCAAGTGGGTCAGTGCCAGAATCTTGGAAAGATATTTTTAAAAATAAGATTGACAGAGTGACAGTATTGTCTATTCATCATATCTTATCATGCCAGGTAAGATCGGCATCATTAGCATCCTTAAGATCTTCATCGGTACATGTAGGGCCTGGAGAATGTGGTCCATTGTTTGGGTGGGCTCACCACAGGGACATTCAGTACCTGTTGTGAGGCCCCATTTAAATAGGTTGTCCCTTGTTTTGCCCAGCTTTGACCTCGCCGGTTAAGCATGACCCAGTTTTTCCTAGAGAGGGATGTTCAGTTGGGTAGATGCCCTTGAGGTGTAGGTTGGGAAGGCTACTGTCAGTCTTTCGCCACCTCTCGAGCCTATGTTTTGTGGACTGCTTTGGATTAAGGGGTTCCACTGTGGCGAAACTCCAACGAGAAGGTAGTCAGTGATTTACCTCCTGGTGTTAGTGAGTCCATCAGTTGCTTGAACCTTTCTACTCTTGAACTACTTTCTTGTCGTATATGGGGAGATGCATCCCAGCCAGCCTGTATAAAGCAGGAAGGCACGTTGTTCGAATGTGCCGCTGATGATTCGGCATGCACTTGTTCCATGTTGTAATGGGTTGACCTAGCCCACACTGGTGTGCAATACTCTGCTGTTAAGTGTGGAAGAAATGTAATACATTACAGACACCCCAACTGGAATGCCCCAATTTAAGCAATAAAACACAGGCAGGAGTAAGCATCAATCATTATTCTTTATCTAAATCTCTGAAGAGGTAACAAGTGCATTACATGTTAGCCACATGTTAGTCGCATTGATACAAAGGAAAAATGTCCTCAGGCTATATTTATACAATTCATTGATTAGGTTACTATTCTTTAAAAGGAATTACTTGCAAATTCAGAAAACTTTTAACATGATTGGTTACACCTAGTTGCTAACAGGACATGCACAATTTGATTGATAGTCCTGTTTGTTTAGGATGTACGTGACTTTTAAAAATATATAGAGCTGTGTGAACCTCAATAAGAAGGAAAAGAACAATGGCCTATATAAATAAACTAGCAAAATACCCGTGCCAGCAGCGCGAAGTACTGCAGTAAAATTTTATTAAGAAGAAAATTAAACCTTTTAAACTGTGGGAAAATATGCCAATAATTATTTGTTAAGGATCTCTTTATATACCACGTTGTCAGTTCGCCCTCCGTTGTAACATGACCAAGCTGTGCGCTGAGCTTACTCTTGAGAATGAAACTTACAGTTGGCCATGTGAACAGTAATCTTGTCTCAAATCTGAGAGCTTGGATTGCTGATGTCATAATCGGTTTGAGTTTCATGGTTTGTTTCAATTACGACAGTATTTGCAGGATTTGTTGTGTTAACATTTGGCATCTGTCAAGCGTTGTAAGCACACAACCGGTTTCATCGATAAAATCACATCCAGCTTTTGAGAGTTTAAACATTCATAAACATCAAAGTGTCCACTACTGAAATCGTCACCTGTGAATCTAAGATATTTAAGAGGCATTGGCGGTTGTAGAAAGGTGTAAAATATTTGGCCAATTCGTACACTTGAAAGCGACAACCGAATAATTCAGCAGCAGCCATCAACTCACATGCAGAACCATAGGTGAAGGGCTTAAGCATTTCACTCTTATAGTGCTCCTGTGTAGTCTAATTATCTCCTGTACCGTCATCAGTCCACACCTTGAACCTGTCCCAGTCATTCAATACATAAGACAGAATGTTCCTCCGGATATCAAGAGTGAGCCTGATATGGCCGTGCAATATGTAACAAAGAGAATGGAAAAGGTAGGTGGTATCTCCGGCATGGAAACCACTCGGTATGTGACAGTTCTTTGATCGATAGTGATCATCTCGATAGACATGGTAATGGGGGTTGGAATGATAAAGGAAACGGGTACCTGAGCAATGTAAAGTAAGTGTAAAATACCTACACAATAACTATAATTGTAATAAACAAACAATAAAACAGCGGAGAAGCCGTGGATTAAACAAAAAGGCTGTAGTTATCAGTAGGGAGACGTGAATCCCGTGGCGAAGCAAGGAAGGGAATGTAGAGACCGGAGCGACGGACGGTCTTACAGTATATAGGCAGGCAGCCAGCCAACAACGTGGGAGGCGTTGGGATGGGGACCCAACCCCTCACATGGTGACCGAGGTGCAGGCTATGGACGATATATGTACGTAAGTAGGATTCAGTTAGCGTTGGGAACCCGTGTACCAAATTTCTTGAAGATGGGCCCATAAGTAACAAAGACCGTTGAAAAGTTCAATATGGCGGCCGACAGTGGCATCATACTACCGAAATAAGTATGTACATTGGTTTCGGTTAGTGCAGGAAGCCGCCTACCAATATTTCGAGAAGATGGGGCCATAAATAAGAAAGTTCAACATGGCGGACATTGTTGACCGTTATGACCGTTACGCGTAGAATTTCGAAATGAAACCTGTTTAACTTTTGTAAGTAAGCTGTAAGGAATGAGCCTGTCAAATTTCAGCCTTCTACATATACGGAAGTTGGAGAATTAGTGATGTTGGAAAATTCAATATGGCGGCTGACAGTGGCGTCATACCACGAAATAAGTACGTACATTGGTTTCGGTTAGGTCAGGAAGCCACCTACCAAATTTCGTGAAGATGGGGCCGTAAATAAGAAAGTTCAACATGGCGGACGTTGTTGACCGTTATGACCGTTACGCGTAGAATTTCGAAATGAAACCTGCTTAACTTTTGTAAGTAAGCTGTAAGGAATGAGCCTGCCAAATTTCAGCCTTCTACCTACACGGGAAGTTGGAGAATTAGTGACGTTGGAAAGTTCAATATGGCGGCCGACAGTTGTGTCATACCAACGAAATAAGTACAGACATCGGTTTCCGTTAAAGTTCAATATGGCGGCCGACAGTGGTGTCATACCACCAAAATAAGTATGTACATTGGTTTCGGTTAGCGCAGGGAAGCCGCCTACCAAATTTCGTGAAGATGGGGCCAAGAATAAGAAAGTTCAATATGGCGGACGTTGTTGACCGTTATGACCGTTACGCGTAGAATTTCGAAATGAAACCTGCTTAACTTTTGTAAGTAAGCTGTAAGGAATGGGCCTGCCAAATTTCAGCCTTCTACCTACACGGGAAGTTGGTGAATTAGTGACGTTTGGACAATTCAATATGGCAGCCGACAATGGCGTCATACCACGAAATAAGTACGTACATCGGTTTTGTTTAGTGCAGGGAAGCCGCCTACCAAATTTCGTGAAGATGGGGTCAGCCTTCTACCTACACGGAAGTTTGAAAATTGGTGACGCTTGGAAAGTTCAATATGGCGGCCGACAGTGGCGTCATACCATCAAATAAGTAAGTACATCGGTTTTGGTTAGCGAAGGGAAGCCAACCAAATTTCGTGAAGATGGGGCCATAAATAAGAAAGTTCAACATGGCGGACGTTGTCACCGCTATCGACCGTTATGACCGCTACGTGTAGAATTTCAAATGAAACCTGCTTAACTTTTGTAAGTCAGCTGTAAGGAATAAGTCTGCCAAATTTCAGCTTTCTACCTACATGGGAAGTTGAAGAATTAGTGATGAGTCAGTCAGTGAGTCAGTCAGTGAGTCAGTCAGTGAGGGCTTTGCCTTTTATTATTATAGATAGATAAATAAATAAATAAATAAATAAATAAATATACATACACACACATATATATATATATATATATACTCAGCAAAAAGAAACGTCCTCTGACTTTCAACTTTTACTTTCAGTAAACTTAATGTGTAAATATTTGTATGAACACTAAAAGAGTCAACACCATAAGACATAAACTAAAAATGTTTCACAATGTGTCCCTGAAGGAAGGGAGGCTCAAAATCAAAAGTACCAGTCAGTATCTGGTGTGGCCACCAGCTGCTTGAAGTACTGCAGTGCATCTCCTCCTCATGGACTGGACCAGATTTGTCAGTTCTTGCTGTGAGATGTTACCCCACTCTTCCACCAAGGCACCTGCAAGTTCCTGGACATTTCTGGGGGGAATGGCCCTAGCCCTCACCCTGCGATCCAACAGGTCCCAGATGTGCTCAATGGGATTGAGATCCGGCTCTTCCACTGCGAGGATGATCAGCTGTCCTTCCTGTCTCCCTGTAGCGCTGTCTTAGGCGTCTCACAGTGCGGACATGGCAATTTATTGCCCTAGCCACATCAGCAGTCCTCATGCCTCCCTGCAGCATGCCTAATGCATGTTCACGCAGATGAGCAGGGACCCTGGGCATCTTTCTTTGGGTGTTTTTCACAGTCGGTAGACAAGTCTCTTTAGTGTCCTGCGTTTTTAGAACTGTGACCTTAAATGCCTACTTTCTGTAAGCTGTTAGGGTCTTAACGACCATTCCACAGGTGCATGTTAATTAATTGATTATGGTTAATTGAACATGCATGGAAAACATTGTTTAAACCCTTTACAATGAAGATCTGTAAAGTTATTTGGATTTTTAAAACATTATTGTTGAAATACACAGTCCTGGAAAAAGGAACTGAGTATATATATAATCTTCATTTGGATCTTGGTCTTTGTTTGTCCGCGAATGAATTAGAAGAAGAAGCACTAGATGGCAGTAGAGAGACAGCTAAAACATAGGCATTGCATTAAGAATCTCCTCCAGGCTTATACTACTGAAGACTGTAGTACGCCAGTCACACCTCAAAACACAGACATTCAAACTAAACAAATTGTTGTGCTTTAAATTAACTAAAGAGATCTTCATTTAGATCTTGATCTTTGTTTGTCCGCAAATTCCACGCATGCGTAGACCACCTTCCAGTTTAGTACGTTGTTGTTACTCATGGATGTCAACAATGTGCTGGAAGAACGAAAGGGTGGTGGACAGTGTTACGCTGGTTAGCTCCTCAGGCCTGGTTAGAAAATGAGATTGCTGAAGTTACGTGCCTAATTAACATATGAATGAAAGAAAGACAGTGGGTAAAATGAATGACAACGTAACAGCACGTTCCGGAAATCATTATTGTTACGTTGTAGCCGGCGAGTGCTGCACGTCTCACAGTTGTACCGTGGCTTGCTCACATGTCAGTGAAGTGATCCCTATTTATGCTTTAAAGAGCCTGGATACCTATGTGTCCCCTTTATAACCATTGCTCCGTGTATATTGCCTTACTCTTTGATTGCCACAAAGCAACCTGCGAGATTAGAGAAAGGTTGAGAAGACATCGTGAGAGGAAATGACAGCGCCCTGAAAACGAGACGGACTGTGAATGGACAGAAGCAGAAATGCTCCTACACCACCACATAATTACTATTCGGACAGTGATTCTGAGTAGGCCGTTCCTATCGAATCAATGTCCACGAGTTTTCTTTGTAATTTTGTTTCCCTTATAAATAATCATAATGTTGTGTGACGAAGGGCCCAGTTCACGACTGGCAGCCGCGTTTAAACAGGGAGCCCTTCACAGACAACTTTAACATGCGCAACGTAGTTGGGCACATGCCTAGTATATATACATTGTCAGGATGCCAGGGGCCATGACCCGGCCGGGACGCCAGGAGGGACCGGAAGAGGGTCAGAGCCCTGCCTGGATCACGTGGGGTTTGCTTTCCGGGTGGCTTTGGGGCCACGGGTCAAGGGCATGGAAGCCTTTCCCTGTAGGGGCCCGTGGTCACCGCCAGAAGGCGCCCCAATGCCTTGGGGACTTGTTTCCCAGCACTCCCGCCACACCAGGAAGTGCTGGGGAAGACTTTGGAGGATACCCGGAGAGCTGCCGGAGAACAGCCGGCACTTCGCCACGCTGGGGCGTGGCTAGAGGAGGAATGCCGGAACACCTGGGGCTCATCCGGGTCCTGTATAAAGGGGCCGTCTCCTTCATTCGAGGCTAGAGTCGGGTGGAAGAAGGACGAGGCAAGAGGAGTTGTGGAGGCGTCCAAGACAAGGCATTGTGGCCAGGACTGTGACTGTTTTGGGGTTTGTGCACGTGACTGAGGTCTGAGTGACCATTGGCTGGGGTCTTAGTGACCTATTATTGTAAATATTTTGTATAATAAACGTGTGGTGGTGTTTTAAACAAGATGTCCGCCTGTCTGTGTCCGGGTCAAGTTCACAACATATATATATATATATATATATATATATATATATATACATACAGTGGAGGAAATAATTATTTGACCCCTCACTGATTTTGTAAGTTTGTCCAATGACAAAGAAATGAAAAGTCTCAGAACAGTATCATTTCAATGGTAGGTTTATTTCAACAGTGGCAGATTGCACATCAAAAGGAAAATCGAAAAATAACTTTAAATAAAAGATAGAAATTGATTTGCATTTCATTGAGGGAAATAAGTTTTGAACCCCTACCAACCATTAAGAGTTCTGGCTCCCACAGAGTGGTTAGACACTTCTACTCAATTAGTCACCCTCATTAAGGACACCTGTCTTAACTAGTCACCTGTATAAAAGACACCTGTCCACAGAATCAATCAATCAAGCAGACTCCACACTCTACAACATGGGAAAGACCAAAGAGCTGTCCAAGGATGTCAGAGACAAAATTGTAGACCTGCACAAGGCTGGAATGGGCTACAAAACCATTAGCAAGAAGCTGGGAGAGAAGGTGACAACTGTTGGTGCGATTGTTCAAAATGGAAGGAGCACAAAATGACCATCAATCGACCTCGCTCTGGGGCTCCACGCAAGATCTCACCTCGGGGTGTCAATGGTTCTGAGAAAGGTGAAAAGAATCCTAGAACTACACGGGAGGAGTTAGTTAATGACCTCAAATTAGCAGGGACCACAGTCACCAAGAAAACCATTGGAAACACATTACACCGCAATGGATTAAAATCCTGCAGGGCTCGCAAGGTCCCCTGCTCAAGAAGGCACATGTGCAGGCCCGTCTGAAGTTTGCCAATGAACACCTGAATGATTCAGAGAGTGACTGGGAGAAGGTGCTGTGGTCTGATGAGACCAAAATAGAGCTCTTTGGCATTAACTCAACTCGCTGTGTTTGGAGGAAGAAAATGCTGCCTATGACCCACAAAACACCGTCCCCACCGTCAAGCATGGGGGTGGAAACATTTTGCTTTGGGGGTGTTTTTCTGCTAAGGGCACAGGACAACTTAATCGCATTAACGGAAAATGGACGGAGCCATGTATCGTGAAATCCTGAGCGACAATCTCCTTCCCTCTGCCAGGAAACTGAAAATGGGTCGTGGATGGGTGTTCCAGCACGACAATGACCCAAAACATACAGCAAAGGCAACAAAGGAGTGGCTCAAGAAGAAGCACATTAAGGTCATGGAGTGGCCTAGTCAGTCTCGGACCTTAATCCAATAGAAAACCTATGGAGGGAGCTCAAGCTCAGAGTAGCACAGAGACAGCCTCAAACCTTAGGGATTTAGAGATGATCTGCAAAGAGGAGTGGACCAACATTCCTCCTAAAATGTGCAAACTTGGTCATCAATTACAAGAAACGTTTGACCTCTGTGCTTGCAAACAAGGGTTTTTCCACTAAGTATTAAGTCTTTTTTTGTTAGAGGGTTCAAAACTTATTTCCCTCAATGAAATGCAAATCAATTTCTATCTTTTATTTAAAGTTATTTTTCGATTTTCCTTTTGATGTGCAATCTGCCACTGTTGAAATAAACCTACCATTGAAATGATACTGTTCTGAGACTTTTCATTTCTTTGTCATTGGACAAACTTACAAAATCAGTGAGGGGTCAAATAATTATTTCCTCCACTGTATATATATATATATATATATATATATATATATATATATATATATATATATATATATATATATATATATATATATATATATATATATATATATATATATATATATATATATTGTGAACGATAGGGGCTCTCGCCCTTGAACCCCTGTCCACGACTCCAGACACCAGGTAAAAGTCCAAATGTTGACTTTATTTTTCTTCCACAGTGCACAAAGCACACTCTCCACCACAATACTCATATAAATACCAATAAACCAATAATACAATCCTCCAGCTCCCAGACGCTGCCACCCTTCCACCCAGCTCAGCTCATTGTCTGGGAGTTCCCATAGTCCTTTTATACTCCCTGGCCCGGAGGTGTTTCTGCCCAACAATCCACAAGTCCTTATTCCTTCCGGTCAGGGTAAATAGTCCTTTCTTGAACCCGAAGTCCGCCGCTCTTCCTATGACGAACCTCCGGTCACAGGGCATGAAGAAGCCCTCGGTCCTCCCTGCAGCTCCCTCCTGTGGCCCCACGGCATCCAGCAGGGCTTTGCATAAAAACTCCATTGTCCATGATGCCCTGCTGGTCTTCTGGGACCTCCATGCTGCAAGGAGGGCTCCACCTGGCGGTTTGGGGGTATTGGCCGATAATTGGTCGCCATCCTTCACAATATATATATATATATATATATATATATATATATGATCCAGCTTGGTTCAAAATAGGAAAGACATTTTATCATAGTGAATAAAAATAACAGTGTCAGCTCAGAAGGATATGAGACTCAGACACATGCACACATAGAGCAGGGTTCAAATTTAACTCTTATATGAGTATCAGAGTGCCATGGCCGTTGATTGCAGGGTCTTAGTAACAAAGACAAAGGCTGCACCGTGATTTGCCAAAACAGAGTGAGGTGTGTTGCCTCATCTATCATGGTGTAATCAGAGTCTTGCATTGTGCCGCCTTTTGTAAGTCATTTATTAGTTAGTGTTCCAGATTCTATGATGTGAAAAGAATCGAGGATTGAGTGCACAGTTGCACCTGTGAATGAGCAGCAGAAATGCATGTTTTCGTGGGTTCCTCACCGCATGTGAAGCATTTGTAAAGACAAATAACTTTTTCTAAGAATGAAAGTTGGGACTTGCAATGATCTGAAGAGAAGTCAAACATCTAGTATTGATGTCTGTGCATACTCTGACAGTGAAACATCACTGATTTTGAGGTCTCATTCACAGTTTCGCCATCAGAGGGGACTAAAGAGGATGCAACACCTGCTGCTTACACTTAGCCCATCTCTCCTTCTGGTAGTCCAGGCAGCAGTGAAGCCATTTTAACTGTGCGGTGGATCTACTTTTGAACTGCAACACAGAGTGTTATCCGGGGACAAAGCTCGTCGAACACCTTGATTCCTTGATCAAGTGTCATTTTCTCATGGCACTTGATGCTTCAATGGGATACCAAACCCGCAGATTGTCAATTGAGTGTCTAATCTTCACAGGAGACACATTTATACGATTATTGAAATTTTTAAAGGTAATCTGCTCCATTTATATTTGAATCGTATTTATTTATTTTTCTCAATGTGTTCACCCTCAGTACTGTAAGTGGTTCAATTTGTTGTTCAAAGTGTAGAAATTTGACTTCTTCAGCTTCACCTGTGATATTATTTTGTAGGGTGCAAACAGAAATTAGACATTTCCTAGGGTGTGGGACATAGGAAAGATTGGGAACCATTGGATTAAACCAACACACCCATCTTAGCTGCAATACCATTATAGTGTGGTAAAGTGACACTATAATTAATGCACATACTCACGATAAGTCATGCCTTGAAACCCGAAAAATCGATCATACAATCAGACCCCGACTTATATGCCCATTCAAAAATGCGACACTTCAACAACTTTTAATTTAAAACCAGCTTCATATTTGCTTCTGATCAAACACTCCATCGAGATAAGGGATGCTCTTACGATAAAGGTGTATGAGGGTGTGAGATACAAAACACAAAAGAGTGCAAATATTCCTTTGGAATAGTTCAGGTATTACCGTGTGGTCACGCAGGCACAATACATAGAATAAAAAGGTCGTGTGCTCCGTGGTTACTCTCTCAGGTCGGCGTAGTATATCATAATCTCTTGGACCAACAGCATGAATTTTCCGCATGCGACTTATACAACCGACATTATAAAATACCGGAATATATACGGTAAAAATCAAGCCCTGACTTATCCAAGGGAGAACTTAAACACTAGTATATATGGTAGGAGAATTCATCTGTATCTGTACTATTGTTAACTCCTACATGTTATTCTGAAGTCTTTGGCTTTCCTAACTATTTTAATCCTGCACGTTTGCATTGGTGTGGAATGCTGTACTTCGTTTTCTAGAAAGATAGTTGGAAGTCAGTTCTGAAGTCTGTGCTCCAGCTCATATGCTTTCCATACCATGTAACAGAAGGCATTTTTCCAAACCCTTAGATGGGTCCAGGATTATTTGCAGCATTAAAACCAATGCTGAACTGCACAAAGAGGATACAAGAAATGGATGGATCGATGGACATTTACTGAACATGGCATGCTGCTTCTATCCTTCTTCTAATGTAACACATGCCTGCATACACAACTCTAGACTGGACAGATAATTGCTGAGATACTTCCACTTTATGAATGTGACCATGTTATATTCCAGTCTCTTGAAGGCTGTTTTAAAGTATAGTAGGACACAAACAGACTTTTTCCAAGTGAGTCATTATCAGATGTACTATAATTATGCAAAGGACCAGGACACTTATTTATGAATCATTTGCATGTTTCAAAATACACCTTAGATGACGTGTACAAAAAACTGCTCCTCCTGTTCTTGTTAAAACAGTGCAAGGACTTTATTTTAATGGCAAATGAAAAAAAAATCCACATTATATTAGTATTTCACTGACTCCCTTTTTTGTTTTTCAAAGAAAATGTGTTAAAAAGCACATAATGATTATACACTTCAGTGTGGTATATATACATTGGGAAAAATGTCACCATTATGTGAAAAATAAAACATGTGCCCCAATAAATGCAAGTTATCGGCAATACACTAATAACCCAATTGTGCTCCACTCACTTAGAATCTGGAACCAATGTAGAAAGCATTTTAAGACGGAGAAGCTTCTATCTGTGGCACCTCTGCAAGAGAACCACCTCTTTCAACCTTCGCAAACATATGCAGTTTTTAATATCTGGAAAAATTTGGAATTAACTTGCTTAGAGATCTTTATATAGACAACGTCTTTGCATCCTATGAACAATTACATTCCAAATTTAACATTCCAGCTACACATTTCTTTCACTATCTGCAAATCAGGAACTTTGTTAAACAGAACCTTCCAGATTTTCCTCATCTTGCACCCTCATCCATGCTGGAAAAAATATTGCTCAATCTCAAGGACTCAGACACAATCTCTACAATATATAAAATCATTTTACAATCCCTCCCTTTCAAAGATCCACGAGGTCACTGGGAAAATATCTCTGAATTAATTTATCAGAAAAGGAGTGGAAAGTAACAATGCAGATAATTCACTGAGCTCCATATGCGCAAAGCATACAATTATACAACTCAAAATTATATATCGAGCACATCTGTCTCGACTAAAACTCTCCAAAATGTTTCCAGGGCATGATCCAACCTGCGAACGTTGCAACCAAGTCCCAGCCTCAACAGGTCACATGTTCTGGGCCTGTACTAAATTAACATTATTCTGGACAAACATTTTATTACCTTTCAGACAGCCTTGGTCTCACAATCCCTCCTAACCCATTAACAGCTGTGTTTGGGGTTCTTCCAGAGGGGTTTAAAGTGGAGAAGGACAAACAAATTGTGATTGCATTCACTACACTTTTGGCACACAGACTTATTCTGATAAACTGGAAGAATCCTAACTCTCCTCTTTCAAGTCAGTGGGAAACCGATGCTTTATATTATTTGAAATTGGAAAAATCAAACACTCAGTTAGAGGATCTGTATAAATTTTTTCAAAACATGACAGGATCTAATCAATAATATTTTAAAATAATCTCTTAAAGCACAGAAGAAGCAATTATTTCTGTATCTCTTTGTCTTCTCCATTCATCTCTATTGGCTTATCAAACTTATCAGTGTAGGCATGTCTACAAGCCTTAAATTTTACTGCTTGCCTTGTCCTCTCTCTCAGGGTTGGGGATTGACTTGTTCTTAATTTTATTTTTGTAAAAATTTATTGATTTATATGGAATGATTGTAATAAAATTAATAAAATTAAAAAAAAAAAAAACGTTTAAATGGTACGATGTGATATGCTTTCCTTACCAAGAGTAAAGGAGTAAAGTATTATTTTGGTCACACCAGCCCATGGAAGGGAGGGCTGGAGAAGCCAAGAAATTTTCAGAATGTGACATTATATTTTTCTTAGCAGGTTAAAGATGTATAATTATGTGTCTTATGTTCCTGCTTTAAGCTCATTTTTCTGAAAAAATACTGTAAATTTTATCAATTATGCTGCTTCCTTCATAAATAAAAGTAATACAAATATAATAGAATTGAAATGCTCCAATGGATTTTTTTATTAATGTAAATTCAGACATTTCCTTAATGTAAGCTGGGAATGAGAATGACGTGATGGCGATGTGGGTGAATGGGTTTCCGATCAGTACGGTTGGTATTTCCTTTACTTGGCTAGGAGGTTGGATTGACCTGGGCCATGGGTTCCCCTGTAGAATGGGCTGCAGAATCCTTCTGGCGGAGGTCCCATTTGGATACCCATGGGGCTTCATGGCAGTTGTAGTTCCGATAGTAAGACCTGTAGACCTGTTGGGGTCTTTGCATACCAGTGGAGGGCACTGCCGGGATGGGGGCTCTCCTGTCTGGAAATGCATCCTGAATACAATACTGTTACATCAGGAATACTCCCAGATCTGACTTGAAATGTAGACCCTATTTACCAGGAGGGAAGAGGAGAAAGAGACAAAGAAAACATTTCTGGTTTGCATTTTTATTTGATGTAAAAAAGCTTTCTGGAGTATTTTTGAAAATGGATATTGTGCATCACAAGATTGTTAATAGTTTTGTCTTTTTATACTAATTATATTATTAGTAGTTATGTTACCTGTCTAAGACACGTAACAGAATGAACTCAAAAGTATCATATATCTCTTGTCCTATGTGAACCCTCAGCATCCTCCGATGCCTACCTTCTGTATCCTTGTCAGCCTAACTTCTCTTTACCCGTCACTTCCTCTCTCAATTGCATTCCTGTAAAGCCTGCTTTTCAGACTCTGTCTTTTGAGGTGCGCTGCTCACCCCGCCTGCTTTTTGACTACCACTAATGGTAGACGGGCCTCCATTACCTGATGTGAAAACATCATTGGTATTCTTGAGACTACTTCCCATCTTTGAAGCCATCTCTCAGTGTTCCTCCTACACCTTTCCAAGGTTTTCTTGCATGTGTCAACCTCTCTTGCCTTATGTGTACCCTCAGCATTCTTCCCAGACCTTTCCTCTGTAACCTCATGTGTCTGAACCTCTCATGCCCGGCACATCCCATGATACCTTCTACTCAAATGCTGTCAAGTCAAAGAGACTTACTCACATCCCATCCACCTTTTGATTATGGTAGACAACCCCAGTATGCATTGTGAAAACATTAGTTTGTACTCTTGTGAATACTTCCGCCTTTGAGGGTACACACTCATAGTTCCTCCAACAGCTTTACTCAGTATTCTTATGCATGTCAGCCTCTCTTGCCAGGTGCTATCCCTCTCAAGCATTCAAATAAAGCCTCCTTCTGAGACTTTGTCAGTTCAAAGTGACTTACTCACTTCCAGTCAACGCTTTGACTACCGCCAATGGTAGACAGGTCCCCAGTACCTACTGTGGAAACTTCACTTGAGTACTTCCCAACTTTGAAGGAGACTTTCATAGTTTCTCATAGGTCTTTGGTCTTTCCTCTGTATCCTTGGTTATGTCAGCCTCTCTTACCTTTTGTGTACCCCAGCATTCTGTTCACGAAATTCCTCTGTAACCTTACTTTGTGCGTGTGAATTCCCTTGCCTGGCACTTCCTCTCTCAATTGCACTAACATAAAAGCCTCCTTTTCAGACTCTGTCAGATCAAAGTGACTTATTCACTTCCTTTCCACTTTTCACAACCATCAATGGCACTGCGTGTCAACCTTTCTTGCCTGGTGCTTCCTGTGTCGATTGCGCTTGACTGAGCAACCAAAGCTAGAGCTGACCAATCAAATCAAAGCCAAACTAACCAATCAGATCACTCCAGACACACACATAGACAGTAGAGTTTAATTGTATATATTGGATCATTTCTGATCTTAAATCTTCTAAACTAGTCTTTGTGTTATAGTTTTTTTAGTTAGTTTTAGTTCTATCAGCAGAGAGAGTGTCAACCTCATCGAGAGGTTCACTTACCTTGACAGTGACATTCATGTCTCTGGTGACTCTTCCTATGAAGTCAGTAGATGGATTGGGAGAGCATGGAAAGGAGTGTGTGGCAACAAAGGTCCAAGTCTTTAGAGTCCTGATGCTTCCTGTCTTGGTTGCAGTGATATACTGGCACTAATCCAAGACAGAGGCTGAGGGTCGAGGGGGGGGAGAAGCGTGACGCCAGGAGTCGGGAGCTGGGCAAGGCCCTCTTCCCCATCCTGTTTTACTACTATGTGGGTGAAGCCACAGGGGACAGCTAGTATATATTCATCCATCAATCCATCCATCCTCTTCCGCTTATCTGAGATTGGGTCACAGGGGAAGCAGCTCGAGCAGAGACGCCAGACTTCCCTCTCCTGGCCACTTCTACTAGCTCTTCCGGGAATCCTAGGCGCTCCCAGGCCAGCCGACAGACATAGTCCCTCCAGCATGTCTTGGGTCTTCCTAGTGTGTATATATATATAAATATATACAGTATATATATATATATATATATATATATATATATATATATATATATATATATATATATATATATATATATATATATATATATACAGTAATCCCTCCTTGATCGTGGTGGGTTTTGAAAATCCAAAGTAGAAACCATATGTTTGTATGGTTATTTTTATATATTTTAAGCCCTTATAAACTCTCCCACACTGTTAACATTATTAGAGCCCTCTAGACATGAAATAACACCCTTTAGTTAAAAGTTTAAACTGTGCTCCATGACAAGACAGAGATGGCAGTTCTTTCTCACAATTAAAAGAATGCAAACATATCTTCCTCTTCAAAGGAATGCGCCTCAGGAGCAGAGAATGTCAGAGAGAGAGAGAAAGCGAGAGAAAAGCAAACAATCAAAAATCAATACGTGCTGTTGGGCTTTTAAGTATGCACCGTGATAAAGCAGCAAAGAAGGGAGCAATGTGAAGGTAGTCTTTCAGCATTTTTACAGGAGCATCTGTATCCTCTAGGCAACAGCCCTCTGCTCGCACCCCTCTGTCAGGCGCAGAGAATGTCAGAGAGAGAGAGCGAGACCAAGAAAAGCAAACAATCAAGCACCGAAAGGAAACATATCGTATATCATTGAGGAGTTTTATTTAATACATAATACATGTTCTGATTGGGTAGCTTCTAAGCCATCCGCCAATAGCGTCCCTTGTATGAAATCAACTGGGCAAACAAACTGAGGAAGCATGTACCATAAATTAAAGACGCATTGTCCGCAGAAATCCGCAACAAGTGAAAAATCCGTGATATATATTTAGATATGCTTATATTTAAAATCCGCGATGGAGTGAAGCCGCAAAAGTCGAAGCACGATATAGCAAGGGATCACTGTATATAAATAAAAGTAAAACTGAAAAGTTGTGAGTGCATATGTATTCATCCTCTTTGCTATGAAACCCCTAAATAAGGTCTGGTCCAATCAATCAACTTGACATGGACATGGATGCTATCCAGTGACCTGAGATGAAGACTGGACTCCTTCAGTACTATTTCTATCTGGAGAATCCTTGGGTACTGCTGGTTTGACTTTGTGTTGTTCATGGAGTCCCAAATGAGGCACATTACCTGCACTGTAAGAGAGCATCAGCTACAACACTACGGTTATGTTGCACGATTCCAGAGGGTGATCCAGCCCACAGGACCTTCATTGTTGGGGACCCGAGTGGCTGGATCAGGCCAAGGGGTCACCCACATAACACCTGGCTGTGGTAGATAGAGGGTCATTTCTGGAGGGTGTCTGCCTTGGGTTTGCCAACCGGGATCTTGAGCTGTTTCATCGTAGTGGGAATGCCAACGCACTGTACCGGTGCCTGCTGCCCAACTTGATTTGACTTTACTTATGTACAGTATATATTTTTATTTCACAAAAAATTCTGTTTTATTTATATATATATATTAGTTTCAGTTTTAGCTTTAGTGAGTATGATATGGTTAAACAAACATTGTGGAATTTAGTTTTATGTCATAATCACACAAAGCTGTACACTTGATGGGTTTAAATATTATACTTATTTAATGTTAGTAGAAGCCTTTAGATATGTCCTATTAAAACAAGCAAAACCAGATACCGAATATGAATCATTGTAGAAAATGCTAATAACTTTTGATGTGCTGAACTAACTGCACTTTTGCTTTTAAATTATCAATGAAAATGTTAATTGAAATGAACCAAATGGCAAATGGGAGAAGTGGCTCAATACTGAAAATGTAAAAGAGAGGAATACCATAACACTTACTTGTGTAACACGTAGCATGTTAAATTTGAGTCTGAGAAGTAGTACGTTTTCTGAATTTTTGCTTGTAGATCTGCCAGCTTCAATGAACAATGCACGCCTTTATGTTTTCTGTGTTCAATTGAGCTCATTCCTCTGCTCTTTGCAGACATGATGTTAATATTTGTTATCTTGTATTATGTGGACTTGCATATTCCCTGATTGTTTCACTTCTTTTGCCCAGAAATAGGATACAGGTCAATTGTGTGGATTCTCTAATTTAATTTTAAGGTCTGTGGTGTTTTTTCCACTTAATCTGTATAGCACACAACATTCCCTGAGCTACAATAATGCACATGCAATTGTCGCATTTGGTGTTGTATTCAAAAATCTCCTATAGAGGACTTTTTTGTTTCTTACTGCTCATATCAATATCTAAAACCATCTCAGTGAGAGAAAGTTTATATACAGAATATGGCCTATGGGGTGGAGAGAGTAGAGGGCCCTGGAGCAAGAACCATTGTTTGTGCCTAACTAAGTTGTACTGATGGAAAAAAAAACAAAAAAAAAAAAAACACTGGTATGCAGGGGACGGCATGGTGGCTCAGTGGTAGCACTGCTACCTCACAGTAAGGAGACCTGAGTTTGCTTCCCGGTTCTCCCTGTATGGAGTTCACTTGTCCTCCTCTGGGTGTTCCAGTTTCCTCTCACCCAAAGACATGCAGGTTAGGTGCATTGGCAATTCTAAATTGTTCCTAGTGTGTTCTTGATGTGTGTGTGTGTGTGTGCCCTGCAGTGGACTGGGGCCCTGCCCGGATTTGTTCCTGCCTTGTTCCCTGTGTTGGCTGGGATTGGCTCCAGCAGAGCCCTCTGACCCTATGATAGGATATATCGGATTGGAAAATGACTGTCTGACAGGTATGCAGTATCAAGTCACCAAAAGTTGTTTTAGCACAACATAAGAACAGCTAGCAGTCCAAGAACAGACATGCCAGAGTGGGCAACGGGTGACAGGACAGCCACAAAATGACAGAAACAGTATGTGAGATTATGAACTTACCTCTGAGAGGAGATTCTTCTTCCAGCAGCTCCCCTAAAGAACCCCGACAGGGCTGCTCTCCTGAACAACAGCTGTTATGCAGCCTTGTGGGTATGTCCAAACTGGAGTTGCACCACAGGAACACCATCACCCAGGGTACAGGTGGAACTTATGGACCTAGACGGCTGACTCCACATGCCCTTCCATTATTGCATAATCCTGATTGGGAAAAGAAACAGCAAACCTCCTGGTCAAAATGCCCGCCCATTTTTTCTAATCGCCTATTATCAAAACCTCCTGTCTGGGGCAAAGGAATATCATCATAGTCAAACATGAGGACACACTTAGAAATTTCAATATTTTTGATAGATATTGTTTGTTTGTTTTTTATTGGGATACCATTTATTTGATTTAAAAAATAGTCAAGGCATCACTTGTGTTTCTAACGGCTATTACTGCTTGAAATGACTGACTTTAATTTATTATTCACTCATGGCCAAAGAGCTCCACTTTCTACAGCCATCCCTGTAGTGTTCTAGTGGTCACCTCCATTAGCTCATCCTTAATACATCATGTTATTTCCTGCTAACTGGTTATTACAGAAACTTTTCTAACTGTATTGTCACTGCTGAAACCTGTTATTGTATTGACTTGGGTTTTTTTTTGTTACATATTTCATGGCCATATCAGGCTCACTCTTGATATCCGGAGGAACATTGTGTCTTATGTATTGAATGACTGGGACAGGTTCAAGGTGTGGACTGATGATGGTACAGGAGATAATTATACTACACAGGAGCACTAGAAGAGTGAAATGCTTAAGCCCTTCACCTATGGTTCTGCATGTGAGTTGATGGCTGCCGCTGAATTGTTCGGTTGTCGCTTTCAAGTGTACCAAATGGCCAAATATTTTACACCTTTTGACAACCGCCAATGCCTCTTAAACATCTTAGATTGACAGGTGACGATTTCAGTAGTGGTCACTTTGATGTTTCTGAATGTTTAAACTCTCAAAAGCTGGATGTGATTTTATCGATGAAAACTGTTGTATACTTACAACGCTTGACAGATGCCGAATGTCTCTTCAACACAAGTCCTACAAATACTGTCGAATTGAAACAAACCATGAAACTCAAACCGATTATGACAGCAGCAATCCAAGCTGTGAGATTTGAAACAAGATTACTATTTACATGGCCAACTGTACGTTGCATGCTCAAGAATAAAATAAGCTCAGCGCACAGCTTGGTCATATTACAACCAGAGGGCCGAACTGACAACGTGGTACACAAAGAGATCCGTAACAAATAATTATTGGTATATTTTCCTCAGTTTATAAAGGTTTAATTTTCTTCTTAATAAAATTTTATAGCAGTACTTCGCCATGCGGCTGGTATTTTGCTAGTATATATATACTGTATATGTAGATATGTATATTGATGTGTATATATATATATGTGGATATGTATATATATATATATATATATATATATACAGTATATGTATATATATGTGTGTGTGTGTATATATATATGTGTGTGTGTATATATGTAGATATGTATATATATGTGTATGTATGTATATGTATGTCTATATACCCAGGAGGACCAGAGGAGGGCATGTGCCTCCTCCAGACCGCGAGGGGCATCCGTCCTGGTTATTTTTGGGGCCTTGGGTACAGGGCTTGAAGCCCAGCCCTGTAGGGACCCGTGGCCACCGCCAGACCCCGTGCCTGAGGAACCCTGGAGCCCAGCACTTCCGCCACACCAGGAAGTGCTGGGGAAGACGACAGGGACACCCAGACGGCTTCCGGTGCGCAGCTGAGACTTCCGCCACACTGGAGTGTGGCTAGGACTAATTGCCGGAAGCAGCTGGAGCCCATCCAGGTTCCCATTTATGGGGGCCTCCCTCCAGTCAGAAGCGAGAGTCGGGTGGAAGAGGACAGAGCTGAGAGAGAGGACGGAGGCGGCCAGGAGAAAGACATTGGACTTGTGAGGCCTGGACAGTTGGGGAATCAGTGCAAGAAGCACTGGGGTTTGTGCACGTGAGCACTATTTGTGTAAATATTGTAAATAAACAAGTGTGTGGTGGAACCAACAATGTCTGTCTGCCTGTGTCCGGTTCAAGTTCACAATATATATATATATATATATATATATATATATATATATGTAGATGTGTTTATGTATATATATGCATATATGTGTATATGTAGATATGTATATATGTATATATGTTTATATGTGTGTGTGTGTGTATATATATATGTATATATGTATATATATATATATATATATATGACAGCAACACTCATAACAGTGACAAAACAATTACTTTGACAATCATGTTACGTTATTTTTAAAATGTGTCCTTTTCTTTTCATAACTTCTTCAACTCCCTACTTCTCCGCATGCGTGGGTATTTTGCTAGTATATATATAAATAAAAGTAAAACCGAAAAGTTGTGAGCGATATGTATTCGTCCTCTTTGCTATAATACCCTAAATAAGATCTGGTCCAACCAATTAACTTCAGAAGTCACATAATTAGTTAGGGTTCACCTGCATACAATCAAAGTATCACATGATCTGTCACATGATGTCTGCTCTAAAACTCCCTGATTCTGCAACACCACTAAGCAAGCAACATGAAGACCAAGGAGACCTCCAAACAGGACAGAGACAAAGAGATGGAGAAGCAGAGATCAGGATTAAGTTATAAAAAATATCCCAAAGTCTGAATATGCAACAGAGCACCATTAAATCCATTATAACAAAATGGAAAGAATATGGCACCAGTTCAAACCTGACCAGAGAAGGCCGTCCACCAATACTCACAGACCAGGCAAGGAGGGCATTCGTCAGAGATGCAGCCAAGACACTAAGGAGAATGCTGAAGGAGCTCTAAAGATCTACAGCAGAGGTGGGAGTATCTGCCCATAGTACCACTTCAAGCCGTACACTTCCTCAGAGTCAGGCTTTATGGAAGAGTGGCCACAAAAAGCCATTGTGTAAAGACACAAATAAAGAAACACATTTGGAGTTTGCCCAACAGCATTTGGCAGACTGTCCAATCACTGGTCCAATCTCTGGTCAGATGAGAATAAATTGAACTTTTGACCATCATGGAAAACGCCATGTGTGGCACCAACTCAACACTTCCCATCACTCTGAGGAAACCATTCATACATTGAAGCATGTTAATGGCAGTATCACACTGTGGGGACAGGAAAACTGGTCAAGATTGAAGAAAAGATGGGCGATACTAAACACAGGGCAAGTTTTGAGGAAAACCTGCTTCAGTCTGCCAGAGATTTGAGACCGAGGTGAAGATTCATCTTCAAGCAGGACAATGAATGACCCTAAACATCCTGCTAAAGCGACACTGGGGTGGTTTAAAAGGAGAGATTGAAATATCTTGGAAAGGCTGAGTCAAAGCCCAGAGCTCAATCCAATGGAGAATCTGTGGTGGGACTTGAAGATGGCTGGACACCAATGCAACCCGTTGAAGTTTAAGGAGTGAAGCAGTTTGGCCTTGAAGAATGGGCGACTATCCCAGTGACGAGATATGCTAAGATAACAGACATGTTCAACAAGAGACCTGTAGCTGTAACTGCAGCAGAAGGGGCTTTAAAAAGTACTGACTTTTGGGGTGAATAACTAAACACACTCAGGATTTCTGCTTTTTGTTTTAATTATTGTTTTGTGTCACAATAAAATTATTTTGCACCTTCAAAGGGTGTAAATCAAATGGCACTAATCTCCAAAAATGCATTTTAATTCCAGGTTGTAAAACGACAGAAAATAGAGGGGAAAAATACTTTGCCATGGCACTGTATAGCCAAAATTTAAAAGGGTTTGTTAGGTAAACATCATTTTATGTATCACTGCATGTCTTGGCTAGCCATAAATAAGAAGTGCAATCCATAGCAAATAACATGTCAGAGAAGAGGTGTTTTATGAAGCTTAAAACCCTCATTCGTGCAGGAGGCCACACACTCTGAGTCTCCGAGGTTTTTGACAGCCTTATTCAGTTCATAAGTTTTCCGCTTAGCTTTATGAGTAAATTTTATATTTTCAATTCAGGTTTGCTTTTATCACAATTATGACATGCTATCATTTGCCTTCAACATTTGGTTTGTAAAGGTAAAGTAGCATTTAATAATTTCATTAAGAATAAACTTCAACATGCAGCCAGTGGGGCAGCAGGATACATGTGAAACTGAAGCCTTTAAACTTATTATATATAAACGACTATGTGTGGAAGTGTGTGTGTGTGTGTGTGTGTCTGTCTGCCCGCCAACCCGGAAGTGCAAGGCTACAGCATGAAGCTCAAGAGCCAGCAAGACGGCCCCAAGTTAACAAGTCGGAAGAATAAAGAAGTACGAGGCTACAGCATGAAGCTGAACGAAAGCGACTCCATCGCCAAAGTGAAACCGACGACAAAAGACAAACTCTCTTAGCCGCTGATAGACAAGGGGCAAGCACGCCGGCAAAACGAAACCCCTGACAAAAGAGAAACTCACTTAGCCACTGATACATAAGCGAGCGAGCACGTCCAAAAATGAAACCTCCGAGGAGAGAGAAACTTGCTTAGCCGCTGATAGACCAGGAGGGCGAGCACAGCAGCTAAACGAAACCTCAGAAGGAGAAAGAAACTCGCTTAGCCACTAATACACAAGCGAGGTGAGCACATCGGCAAAACGAAACCTCCAAGGATAGAAAAGCTCACTTAGCCGCTGATAGATAAAGGAGACAACCACATCGGCAAAAACAAAACCTCCGAGGAGAGAGAAACCCGCTTAGCTGCTGATAGACCAGGAAAATGAACATGTCTACAAAACAAAACCGCCGACTCTGCATTTCATTTTTTTTCTAATGATTTCAGTAGTTTCTAGGAGCACAAAAGAGGCTTACACAGCTAGTATTAAATAAGTACAGACTATTTTGATTCATATGTTGTGATTGCACACATTTTTGTTTCCTCACAATTTTAAGACACTCTACCATTACCAAAAAATGTGGAAGTGCAAGCTCTCTTTGACTTTGGGGCATGGTTACTGCTAACTAGCCTATGTAACAAGAATGTAAGTTTAATGTCACTGTGCTGTGTATAAGAAATTATTTTATAAATTCACTCACATGTGCAGGCCAAAGTTAGCACACAGGGGCTGTCAGCATTTGGAAACTGCTAGCATTAGGAGAATGAAGGGACAACTGTGAGGATGGGCATTGTACTATTCCTGTGAATCCTTTCCTTTACTTGTTTGGAAACCAAAGAAGGGCCAACACGTGAAGGAACCAGTATAAATATTTGGACAAGCAGCCAGACACTTTGAAACCGATGGCGAATGAGTGATATTGTCATTCGTCCTGAAAAGCCTTCCCGCAGCGGACAAAAATGGCAGACTCTATAGATCAAGATCCCACCTTGATATTGTCATACTATTATGGCTTCCCGTCTGTAATGCTGCGTAAATCGTCAGTAAAGAAAGCTAAGTTGTTTTCTCTTATGTGATTTTTACCGTCGTATCACTATGGGAGAGTTATCGCCTTTTAATATCATATCTCTATATTTTTCGGTTACTTAAAATGCCGCAATTATAAAAGAACTTATTCCAATTAGGGAGCTATATCGCCCCTAAAGGAACAGCCTACCAGAAACAAAATGTGCAAACAACATTTGACAGCAGTTCCATATATTTATACAAGCAAACTTTAATTTGAACCACCGATATATCTGACTAAAAAGTGACAATGACAAAGCCTTTATTACCTGTATGAGGTAGAATACACCAATGCAGCAGAACTCAATGGCATGAAAATTATGTTGGGGATATTGCAAAAGACTTTAAACTTTTCCTATATGCATTGACAAGTTTCAAACTAATAATAATAATAATAATAATAATAATAATAATAATAATAATAATAATAATAATAATAATAATAATAAAGCATTTTATTTATAGAGCACATTACATTAGCAGTAAATCTCAAAGTGTAAACATAAAAAGTTTAAACAAAGGCAAAGCAAAATAAAACAGATAAAACAACAATAATTATTAGCATTCTTGTTAATAAGCTTTCCTAATTAGAAAAGTCTTTAGCTGTAAACAACGCACAATCTGCTGTGTTCTCAGGCTCTCTGATAGGACATTCCAGAGCCGTGGAGCAGCAACTGCAAAGGCTCGGTCACCCATTGTATGAAGTCGGGGGTGAAGGTGGTAGGTATTTGCAAAATGGAATTTTCTTGCAGTGGATTGTAGTATAAGAAGTTCTTTAAGATATTGTGGAGCATTTCCATGGATACACTGGTGAGTAAACAAAAAGAGTTTGTATTCGAGCACGGAGGTGGACAGGGGAGCCAATGAAGTGACCAAGGATTGGTGAAATGTGTTCATATTTCTGCACCCTCATCAGGATTCTTGCAGCACTATTTTGAATTTGTTGGAGCTTTTGAAGGCTCTTGTTGGATATCCCGATGAGGAGTGCATTACAATACTCCAGTCTGGAGGAGACAAAGGCATGAACCAGCTTTTCAGCATCACAGAGGGAGAGGTAGGGGCGGAGTTTGGCCATGTTTCTTAAAAGAAGGAATGCAATTTTACAAAGCTGATGGACATTTGTATGTGGGAAACCCGGTGCAACAGAACAAGCTATTAAAGAAAACAAACAAGCACAAAAATACACGGTACTTTCTAGTGGAACGCTTTCCTTAACGCTGTGTTCGAATGTAATGTGAAATTTCGAGTTTCCTGTTATGATCTACCTACGCCACGAGAATAAACCAAAATACAATTCGACTACTAAAAGTAAGTTCTGACTGACCTGTTTTGTTTAATTCTATTTTATGTAAAGAAGTTAACATTACCTCACAACTCATAAAGGGGCTGAGTGGAATTTCCCGACTCACACGCCGCATGCATAAAAAGCCTAACGTGCCGTTCAAGTGTTCACGCATGTGTTTAACAGATTGGGAGCGTCCGCGATTCGGTACTCTGCTTGCGTGCCTCTCTCGCTGACGTGTAATGTAAGGCAACAGACCCCTTAATGGAGTGCAGCTCTGGAGGTCTGCAGCTGGATGCGGTTATACCGTTAGTGCAGCATTCAAGCTACAGGAAAGCATTAAGGTGGGTGGGGAATGGAGGATTTAAAAGAAGAAAAAAGTTACGACATGACGTGAATCAAATAATTGGGGCAGGCGGCCATTTGTTGGAGCTCTCTAATTTAATCAGTATTGCTGTTGTTCAATCAAGAATCTTGTCTGTTTACTTGCAAGCTCGCATCACCATTACATCCTGCTTTCTCGATCGTTGTTAAGTGTACTTTGTTTTGAGGGTGTTTGAATATTCGCCTGGAGTGTTAGAGTATTTTATTGGAGTTTTACTGGCAGTATGACTGTCAGGTCTGGAAGAAATAACGTCCACGTGTGGCACTTGAACAATTTATTGCATCTGCATACTTACTGCCAGTTCAAATTTATAACTAGTGATTCAATAACAAATTTTACACAATCGAGGTATGCAACCCTTTATATCCTAGACCAGGGGTACTCAATTACAGTCCAGGAGGTATGCAGGGCTGCAGGTTTTCTGTTGAGCCAGATGTAATACATTGGTTAAAATTACCTTATAAACAATATAAACTCACCAAACACCCCTTAAGGTAGGTACATAACATTTGTGTGGCGGAGCATGGAGACACAGTGTTTGCAGCCTTGGGGAAAGAAGCAACTGTGGTTATCCATTATTTGCTTATAAAACAACAGCAACATTTATTTCTATAGCACATTTTCATACAAATGATGTAGCTCAAATTGCTTTGCAGGATGAAGAAAGAGAGAAAAAATATATATAAGATAATAAAATTAGGCAATACTAATTGACATAGAATAAAAGTAAGGTCTGATGACCAGGAGGACAGAAAAAAAAAACTCAAGACAGCTGGAGAAAAAAAAATCTGCAGGATTTCCGAGGCCACAAGACCATCCAGCCCCCTAGGCAAACTACCTAAAATCATTGACCTCAATCAGTCCTCATGGTATTTAGGGTTCACATGGAAGAACTTGATGATCATGGTCACGTGGACTTCTGGCCTTCAATCCATCAATGTAGGGATGTCACGGTGCTTTGATTAGTTGGTGGGGCAGATCACCACTACAGAAAAGCAGAACAAGAACAGAAAAAGTAGGGGTTAATACGGATTTCTGAGCCACTAGGAATGATAATGATAATTAATTGAATATACAGAGTATTAGGATTAATCTAAAATGAAGCTATGAGAAAGCCATGTTAAAGTAATGAGTTTTATCAGTTTTTAAACTGCTCCACTGTATTTGCTTGGCGAATTCCTATTGGCAGGCTGTTCCAGATTTTAGGTGCATAGCAGCAGAAGGCCGCCTCACCACTTCTTTTAAATTTAGCTCTTGGAATTCTATGTAGACACTCATTTGAGGATCTGAGGTTACAATTTGGAGTGTATTCTGAAATATAGGATGGAGCAGATTATTTAAGGTTTTGTAATCCATAAATTATTTAAGGATTTGTAATCCATAAACAGTATTTTAAAGTCAATTCTGAATGACTTGGGTAACCAGTGTAGTGACATCAAAACAGGAGAGATGTGCTCAGATTTTCTTTTACTAGTTAAGATTCTGGCAGCTCCATTCTGCACTCGTTGTAATCAATTGGATTACAGAGAGGAGAGCATTATAGTAATCTAGCCAACTGTAAACAAAAGCGTGAACTAATTACTCAGCATCTTGCAATGTTATAAGAGGTCTAACTTTTGTTATATTTCTTAAGTGAAAAATGCTGTCCTAGTAAATCTGATTAATATGTGATTTAAAATCAATATCAATAGTCAATAGTTACCCCTAAATTTTTACCTTTGTCTTGACTTTTAATCCTAATGCATCAAGTTTATTTCTAATAACCTCATTATATCAATTTTGCAAATCACTAAAATTTCTTTTTCTACTTATTTAGTTTAAGTAAATTACTACTCATTCATTTGGGAACACAAGTAAGACATTGTGTCAGTGAATCAAGAAAGTCGGGGTCATTAGGCACTATTGATAAGTACAGCTGTGTGTCATCAGCATAGCTGTGGTAGCTCACATTATGCCCAAAGATAATCTGACCTAACGGAAGCATGTAGATCGAAAAGAGCAGTGGACCCAGGATAGAGCCTTGTGGAACACCATACAGAATATCAGGGTCTTTGAAGTATAATTAACACAACTAACAAAGAATTTTCTACCTGCCAGGTAAGACTCAAACCAATTTAAGACCCTGCCAGAGAGGCCACTGACTAAGGCGATTTCTAAGAATATTGTGATCAATGTTATCAAATGTGGCACTCAGATCTAAGAGGATGAGAACAGATAAATGGCCTCTGTCTGCATTTACCTGCAAGTCATTTACTAATTTAACGAGTGCAGTTTCTGTGCTGTGATTTGTTCTGAAACCCAACTGAAACATCTCAAGAATAGCACGTTTATTGAGGTGATCATTATGTTGCATAATGACTGCCTTCTCTAGAATTTTACTTAAGAAAGGCAGGTTAGAAATGGGTTTAAAATTGTCAAAACCAGAGGAGTTGTGATTATTTTTCTTGAGCAAGATTTTAACTACAGCAGTCTTAAGACAGACTAGGAAGAGCCCCGTGTCTAATGATGAGTTTACTATGTCAATAATATTATCAATTAGCACGCCAGATACTTCTTTGAAAAAATTTGTTGGTATTGGGTCAATGACGCAGGTGGAAGGTTTCAGTTGAGAAATTATTTATATAAATCAGATAAATCTATCCCGTGAAAGAATTTTATTCATTTAAAATGGAGTACCTGGGTTTAATAGGATCAGTATTGGGGAGATGTACTATATTATTTCTAATATTGTTAATTTTTGATTATAAAATGCAGCAAAAGCCTCACAAGTTTCACTGGAAGTATTTTGGAGGCATTCCATTGAGTTACCTGGGTTTAGCAGACGATCAGTAGTAGAGAATAAAACTCTGGGATTACTAGCATTGTTATTTATAATTCTAGAGAAATAGCAGCACCTCTCAAGATGGACTGTGCTGTTGTATTTGTCACTATTAGGAGGTGTCATAGTTCGTAATTACAATTGACACTAAGTCTGAAAATCATTTTGGTATTGGCATTAAGGTCCAAAAGCTGGTATCAATACCAAAGTCAAACGTTTTTTTTTTTGGATTTATTGATTCTATTGAAATCAAATAACATTCCATACAAATAAGTTGAGTTTTTCAAGACTTTGTTCAAAACAGATAATCCCCCAACAAAGTCAAAATTTCAGTACTGATCCAAAACTAGCACCGAATACAGTAAGTTCGTACTTGCAGGTTAGGCACAATTCATTTCCAAGGTCTTTCAGTTACTATCATTTTGATATTCAGTAAAATACACACAGATAGTTTGCAGTTTGCACAAAGGCACTTAAAGGAGTCTCAGGCAGTGAGAAACAAGATTGCACATTTGTCCTTGATTCTAACAATCACATCTGAGGAAACCAGGCACCGCCATCAGCTGTGCAATACCATTTCAATGGTGAAGCAGCTTCAGGCATTGGGACAACAGTCACAGACCAAAGCACAGAGGTGTCCTTAATGAAAACCTACACCAGAGCACTCTGGACCTTACACTGAGCTAAAGGTTCACTTTCCAAATTGACAAGAATCCTAAGCACAAAGCAGAGACACCACAGGAGTGGCTTAGGGACAACTCTGGGAATGCTCCTGAGTGGCTGTAGCCAGAGCCTGGACAACTTGAACCCAGTTATACTTCTCTGGAAAGATCTGAACAAGAGCAACAAACTTAACATTTTATTAAAACAAGCCTTTCTGGACAACAGAGAAGAAAATAAAAATGTAAAGAAACTTTTCTGACACACAAAATAAAAGAAGCAGTGCACTAATACTTTGGATTCTAAGTATAACAGTTGTAACCAGCAAACCCAAACCCCAGACACTGCAATACCTGACCTACTCGTAGGTTTAAATTAAAGGTATTTATTAAATCTCAGCACAAATTCAACAATCATCCTTCCAAACACCAGTTGCACAATCACAATAATAACAAATCTTCCTCCTCTCGTCCTCACATTGAGTGTTGCCTGCTGCCTCCCGACTCTCACTCACTGATGTGAGGCAGCGGCTTCATCATAAGCCAGACCTGGGAATGCCTCTGGTGCTATGCCTTGTCCTACTCGAAGCAATTCCAGGCCATAAATTGAGTATGGCCATCCTCCCCAACAGCACCCTGTATTGGTACCCAGGACCCGACAGGGCTCCACTTCTCGATTCCAACGTCCAATCAGCCCTGCAAGTGTCCTGACTGTATTGCCATATGAGGACATGCTGTAATATGGGGATGTAAGAGCTCCCGACCTTTGGCTTTTGTTGGTCCATCCATTATATCAGGCTGGCCGAACATTATTTTTCTGTCCCACTAGCCCTCCATGTGTCATTCGACTCTGGACCTCCTGTCTGGGTAAGAAACCATCCTCCTTTCCAGCTGGGATGCCCGTTCTCCTCCTACACAATGAACATCACCATACCAATGCCCTAAGAACATGAGCAATACTAGAAGAGATGGATTATTAACCCTTGTCCACCTCCCTTACAATAAAAATAAGAAAAGTTTCATATTTGCAGAACTGGGGCAGCACAGTGCAGTGGATAGCGCTGCTGCCTTGCAGTTAGGAGACCTGGGTTCACTTCCCAGGTCCTCCCTGCGTGGAGTTTGCATGTTCTTTCCGTGGGTGCTTGGTGTGTGTATGTGTTTGTGCTCTGTGGTGCGCTGGCGCCTGCCCAGGGTTTGTTTCCTGCCTTTCACCCTGTGTTGGCTGGGATTGGCACCAGCAGACCCCGTGACCCTGTAGTTAGGATATAGCAGGTTGGATAATGGATGGATGGATTTGCAGAACTCACAAAGGTTTAATAATATCTTTTGAATTCTATTAGCATCAACTTATTCTCATTCCTGTAGTGTGATTTAAATTAGTATTCTGATACAATTACTTCTCTTTGTAAGTTTTTATTCCTTTGTCATTTCAGTTTTTGACTATTTACCTTACAAATTTGGCATGAATTAAAGCAAGGTCCTGGTTGCTTATGGGAGCTACTTGAACCTGGAACCTCTGATAACATACCCGAAGATTAGCGGACAGACGAGGACACACACAGTCAGCAAGGGGTTGGTGCAAAGTGTCCGTCCTTTTGTGAAAACCAAACAGTGTCCAAACGTTCAGTGCTTGATTCTTCCAATATGTAAATATTTCATAAAACACTGCAGGGTGGAGGTTAAAATAGTCAATAAATAAAAAGCTTTAAAAGAAGTTAAACTCCCAGGCAGAATCTGTCCTTTCAAAACCAATCCCAAGCCACAGGGCTTCCTTTCTCAAAACTGACATCTGCTCTGCCAGATGAGCCAGAGGACCAGAGCACGATCTTAAGGTGGGAACCCACACAGAGTTCTGGGTTACCCCTACTCCCAGATTGGTCAATGGGGCAACCTCTGCCCCATAAACACTAGCGGTGCACTTCTATTAGCGCCATCTTCCTGACCGCCTGCTTCCATTCCTCTCGCTCGGGCTCCTCTTCGATCCTGCCTCTGTCTTCTTCTTCACTTAACCTCGACTCTTTTTTTTCAATTTTCTATTCCTCCTTCCAATTCCTCATGCTGTATCCACCAGCTCTGAGATGTGAATGAAGTACCTGACTGACAGACTTGCATTTATAGATGGATGCGTGATCGGCTAAACACTCCAATCAAGCTCAGAGTGCATATACGCTCACACATGCACTTTCATGCTCCAGGACCTGCAATTATTTATTAAAATTGCACTTCACCATGGACCCCTTATTAAAATACAATACATAAAATAAAGATATTTATAATTTACTTAAAGGTTGTCATGCATGTTCGTCAGAGGTTTCCCTCACTGGTTCTCTATAAGTATGTAATAAACCTCCTGCTGAGACAATGCTGCCTTGTCTTTCTTTCCTTACAGTACAGAGAAGCCACCCTGTGAAGCCAATTAGCTCCGCCTTTCTGTCCCACTGACATAAAGCACAAGCAACCTGGAAGGAGGCGACATTTTGGCCCAAGCAAGCTTTAAGATGGAGCTCCAATAAAGCCAGACTCCTCTGAAGGGACACATGCCACCCTGTGCTATTTACATTCTTTTCTTTCCTTTTGTTTTGCACATCTTAGGACAAATGAATGGGACAACTCTGTACCAAAATTTCTTGGCTGTTCAGATTGTCGTTTCTGCACCCAGGCACAAGGTCTACTGAAAAGAAGTATAGGTCTGTCCTATTTTAGGTTGAATGATTGTATCTAGGGCGGCACGGTGGCGCAGTGGTAGCGCTGCTGCCTCGCAGTTAGGAGACCCGGGTTCGCTTCCTGGGTCCTCCCTGCGTGGAGTTTGCATGTTCTCCCGTGTCTGCGTGGGTTTCCTCCGGCACTCCGGTTTCCTCCCACAATCCAAGACATGCAGGTTAGGTGGATTGGCGATTCTAAATTGGCCCTAGTGTGTGGGTGTGTTTGTGTGTGTCCTGCGGTGGGTTGGCACCCTGCCCAGGATTGGTTCCTGCCTTGTGCCCTGTGTTGGCTGGGATTGGCTCCAGCAGACCCCGTGACCCTGTATTCGGATTCAGCGGATTAGAAGATGGATGGATGATTGTATCTAGTGTGGCAGATGGCTGGGATGCCACCACATTGGGAGGATCGGGGAGCAAGCGTGGCTGGAGCATTACTTCCCCGGAATGCTAGATGGCAGCCAACCGGGTTTCAGTGGTGCCTAGGACTCCCACAGGACTCCATTGGAGATGGGGTTTAGTACATCTCTATTAGGGTCCGTAGACACCACCGGGGTGCTGCAGTAGCTACTGAGCCCTCATGGGCAGTTCTTCAGCCACACCCAGAAGTGCGCCAGAAATAGGTCATCAAACACCTGGAGCACTTCTGGGTGGGCTATAAAGAGGCCAGCAAACACTTATCGGGGAGCGGGAGGAGGGAGACACTTGCAAAGGAAGAGTGGAGGAGAAAAGAGATGAAAGGAAAAGAAGAAGAAAAGAATTGTGTGCTGTGTTATCCTGTGCTTAGGAGCTAGTGCTTGTGGGAGACGAGGAAGACGTTTCCCACAAGGGAGATAACAAAATGAAAATTCCTGTGTGACTTGGAATTGTGCCTCTGCGTCTATCTGTGCCAGGTTGGGGTGGCAGTGCCCACCTGTAAAGGTCTACACTAGATATTTATAAAGTTTCCTATTATATGATACCACACAACATGACTGTTATAATCAACAATTTGCCCAAATAAAAAACAGCTGCAAATATTCATAATGAAGAATTCTGCTCTATCATTTATTTATTCAGCTCTGAAGCAGTGGCAATTTCAGACAGCGCCATTAGATCTTTCTGTAACCCTGCCAGCTTTCCATTATAAAATAATAAAAGTGGAGCCCTTTAATGTTGCTAAGGCTTGGCAGCAAAATACTGTATCTCCATAATAATTTTGTCTACTATTTGGTGAGGATTACATAAAAATGTATTTAAATGATTTTAGCAGAAGGCTGCAAAATGTAAATTCTATAAAGGTGTTGTAGTTCATCTTTCAGAATTGACCCCAAGAAGAATTTATTACTGCTAATGTCCTGCATATTATTTGTATAATTCAAACGGCAGTTATCACCACCTTTAGTCAACAGCATTCAGGTTATGCCCCCAGTCCTATAAGTTTAAGGAGCAGTATCACAAACACAGCCTGGTGTGATCAAATTAAAATGAATATTTTATTGGAACAGGCTATTGCTGTTAGCTATCTTCAGGTTACAGGCCTAAATAATTTAATAACGTAGCACAGCAGTATAAAACCAATCCAAGTCAGAGTTATGGGGATGATAGAGTACCTTACCTCCAAACATTGGTTGCAAGGAAGGACCAACACTGAGCAGAGTGTTAGTCAATTTCAGGGTTCATTCATACATATATATATACACTTTGACTCTTATTATTATCTTATTATTATGTCACCGGTTAGTCTCCAGTTAATCATCCACTTTCCACATTTGTTCCTCATAGTTTACAGCTGTAGTGAAGTTCAGCGGGTCAAAGTGAAAGTCAAAGAAGCCATAATGAGGCTGAAAAACGAGAATCAAACCATTGGAGACATCAGTAAAACCTTAGGATGACCAAAATTAACTTTCTGGAATTTCACTAAGAAGAAAGAACACACTGGTGAGCTTAGTAATCACAAAGGGACTGGTAGGCCAAGGAAGACCTCCACTGCTGATGACAGAACAATCCTCAATATGCTCAATAAAAAGCCTGAAAGGCCTGTGTGACAGATCAGTGGAATAAACAGAGACAGAGACGCCTATCAGCAGAAGACTTCATGAACAGAAATAGAAAAACAGAAATCTAAATAAGATTTAAAGCACACAGGAGGATCCTGAACACAATTTGGAGACCCACAGCGAGGGGCTGAATACTTCTAGGAACGAGTGATTTTAGGTTTTGATTTTTAATAAATCTGCAGACCTTTATGAAAACATGTTCACTTTGTCATTATGGGTTATTTAGTGGGGAGTGATGGGTAAAAGGGCAAATTTTACATTTAAAGGTAAATAAAAAATTCAATAAAGTGTGCAGAAAGTGAAGGGGTTTCACTGAAATTGCAGAGAGTCCCGTTGCTCTGGAAGACAGCATGTTTGGTTCCTGTCCCTAAAAAGACCCATCCATCGACCCCCAAAGACTACAGGCCAGTGGCTCTCACTTCACATGTCATGAAAACACTGGAGAGACTCATACTGAAACATCTGCGTCTGCTGGTGGAGCCCTGGCTGGACCCCTACAGTTCGCTTACCGACCCGATCGGCGTGGAGGACACCATCATCTACCTGCTGAACCAGGCTCATTCTCATCTGGATATTGTTGGGAACACTGTGAGGGTCATGTTTTTGACTTCTCCAGTGCTTTTAACACAATCAGACCATCACAGCTTGGGAATAAGCTCACAGAAATGCAGGTAGACGCCCCACTTGTATCTAAACAATCGACCACAGCATGTCCAACTGAAGAGCTGCGCTCTGAAAGCATCATGAGCAACACGGGGCGCCGCGGGAACTGTCCTATCACCTTTCCTCTTCATCATCTACACGTCTGACTTCAGGTACAGGTCTCAGTCATGTCACCTGCAGAAATTCTCTGATGATTCTGCCATTGTGGCCTGTATCAGGGATGGTCAGGAGGAAAAATATAGGGGTGTGGTGGAAAGTTTTGTTGGGTGGTGTGAGCAGAATTATTTACAGTTAAACATCACAAAGTCAAAGGAACTGGTGGTGGACTTTAGGAAGCAGGCTCCTCCTCCCACCCCTGTCACTATCAGAGGAACGGAGGTTGAAGTAGTTGAGGACTATAGGTACCTGGGAGTACACATTGACAGTAAACTTGACTGGTCCAAGAACACAGACACTGTGCTCAAGAAAGGGAATAGCCGGTTCTACCTAATGAGGAGGCTTAGGTCGTTTAATGTATGCAGAAAACGTCTAAAATGTTTTATCATTTTGTGGTGGAGAGTGTGGTGCTTTTGCAGCTGTGAGCTGGGGCAGTGCGGTGAAGACAGCTGATCACAAGAGGCTGAACAAGCTGATTAAAAGGGCTGGTTCTGTCCTAGGCATCATATTAGAGGATCTGACGGAGGTGTCCGAGAGGAGAATGCTGAAAAAGCTTCTCAGTATCATGGACAACCCTCTCACCCCATGCACGCCTCCTTGAGGAACCATCAGAGCACACACAGCAAAAACTCATTGCCCCAAATGCAGAACCGAATGCCACAGGAGATCTTTTCTACCTGTGGAAATAAGGCTTTATAACTCCTCTTTGTTCTGTAGGTGATCTTTTCAGACTTTATGGCGGTATGTTAGTCCCATCCTGTCATCACAAGCGGCTAGCTCATTTTACTTAGGCACAAGTACTAATCACTTTTCATAACCTACACTAATAATCTGTATTTAATAATAATCTGTTATATTTTGTATATTTGCACAATTGTCATATGCTTGTCATATGCCAGTCAGATTTTGTACATTTGCAAAATTACTATTTTTTCTTTTTTTTTACTTTTTAAATCTTCATTATACTATCTTTATTTTTCTTGTTGCACTGAACATGCCAATGACATAAGAATTTCACTCGGGATGAATAAAAGTTCTTATCTTATCTTATCTTATCTTACTTTCTGAATATATTGTATGTGCCAACAATATTACATGTCCAGAATCTTGGGCAATACCAGATAGCCAAAGATATAAAATAACTGCAGTTAAAATAAAATATTCAAGATAAATGAATAAGAAATAAAAGTGCAAAAGTGCAAACACTTTTCAGTGACTTTAAATTCCTCTTTTCATCAACTGCTCCTCTTAAATGTGTTCCTCAGGGATCCATTTTGTGTCCTGTTTTATTCTCTATATACTTTCACCCTATTGGAGGTCTTTTTAGAAATGTAACATTTCTGTTCACTGCTATGCCGATGATACTCAGGTTTATATTCCGTCTGCAACTCTGCAACAAATCAACTGCACAACTGTCTTTCTGAACTAAGATCCTGGATGGCTAATAATTTTCTTGATCTAAATCAAAATAAAACAGATATGCTTATAGTGGGTCCATCAGCTAAAGCCCAAATTGGTCTTGAAGTTCTCGGCTCTTTCTCTGTCTTTTACAAACCTCAAGTCTGCAATCTTTGTATTATCTTTGACGGTAATCTCTCTTTTGAGAAACAGATTAATTCTGCAGTCAAGAGTTGCTTTTTCCAACTTCATTTATTAGGTAAGATCAAACCTTATTTATCTTCTAGAGATCTTGAGAAAGCTACTAATGCTTTTATTTTTTCGCCTCGATTATTGCAATTTGCTGTATTCTGGGATTAGCAAATCTCTGATACACAGGTTACAGTTGGTCCAAAATGCTGCCGCTCGCTTTCTGGTTGGGGCAAGAAAGTCTGACTCTGTTTCTCCTATTCTAGCTTCTTTACACTGGCTGCCTGTCAGTTTTCGAATTGATTTTAAAATCTTGCTGCTAGTTTTTAAATCTTTACATGGGCTCGCTCCTGCCTATTTATCTGAACTGTGTGTTTTACACCAGCCATCTAGAGTGCTTAGATCTTCTAGTCAGTTGTCTCTTGTTGTCCCTTGTACCAAATGTCAAACTAAGGGGGACAGACAGGGCCTTGTGCAGCTGTTGCTCCTCACCTGTGTAATTCTTTACCTCATCACATAAAGGAGTCGTCTACAATTCAAAACAAGATTAAAACTCACTTCTTTTCACTTGCATTCAGTGACCTTTAGTAATACTGATGATTTCCTCTTTGTGATCATATAACATTATTTCTATTTATTATCTATCTTATTTTATGTTCATATATTTTATTACTATTCATGTTTCATGTAATTGTTTTGGTTTTTCTTTTATTCTATTATTGTAAAGCACTTTGGCAGCATTACTATGTTGTTTTAACAGTGCTATATATGTAAATAAATTGACATTGACATTAAATCCATGAAGAACTGAACCCACAATGGAAATCATATAAATAAAACAGCGACAGAAAAAGGAAGTGCAGGAGAATGAAGTTAGATGTTGCAGAAATGAGAATGTTGAGATGGATGTGTGGAGACAAAAAAAAGGACAGAATAAGAAATATGGCAATCAGAAGTACAAATAAACTGGGAGAGAAATCTAAGAAAGGACAGGAAAGGAGGTTAAAGGGGTATGGACATGCGATGAGGAGAGACAATGAGGGCAAAAGAGCGATGGACATGGAAATACAGGGAAAACAAAATGAGGGAGGCAAAAGGAGGAGGTGGATGGATAAAGTGAAAGAAGATCTGAAGAAAAATGGATCTGACTGGAGAGAAAGTGCAGGACAGAGCAGAATGAAGAAGGGTGATCCGCACATTGACCCCAAGAAGAAGAAGAAAATGAAGAAGTAGTAGTATGGACACATAATAAGGATGAATTAAACAAGGAAGTCCTTGAGTAAGTTCTAGTGGGGTATGGGAAGAAAGCATCCAAGGAGTTGCCAGAAGAAGATGGATGACCCTGAAACAAATGCCTATCCTTTCAAAGGACAAAGTATAATGGGAGTAAATAATGTAAGTAAGAACATTTCTTTTGGTCAATGTGCGTATTGTTAACAGCTCTGCTGATTTAAATGGCTATCTTGTATCCTGTTCAAAGCAGCTGAAAATTTTTTCCGGTCTTTGCATCAGTACATATCTGTGGTCGTTAAAGTCAAATGAAAGATAAGGATGATGTTCAATATACAAAGACATGTTGTAATAAGGTGATGAGGACATTCTGAAGAGGTGTGACTCCTAGTGGTTACCATGTAAAAGGACAAGTTTACAATTCTGCCACTTTATTTCTCAGCACAGGCTCTCAGTGAGACCCTGATCAAGTCGCTTCACCTGCCACCCTTACAGTAATTGAGCCTGGCCTACTGTGGGTAGTGTTGCCACCTGACCACAGGCAGATCCTAGGTCATGCAGACCCGTGAGGATCTCATCTTCACTGGGATTTTCAACACCTCTCTGCTATTATGCAGAGTCCCAGGTTGTTTTAAAGTGGCTGTGATCATTCCAGTTGCTAAAAAGATAAAATCACTGGGCTATATAACTGCATGCCAGTTGCTCTGACCTCAGTGGTTATGAAAACCTTTGAACGTCTGATGCTGGCCTGTCTCAAGTCCATCACAGATCCTCTCCTTGATCCTTTGCAGCTTGTTTATAGGGCTCAGCGAATGCTGAATGCAGTTAATCTGTCCCTTCATTTTATTCTTCAACATGTAGACTCTCCCACTGAACATCTGTCAGGATCATCTTTGTGGATTTTAGTTCTGCCGTTGGCCCCATTGTTCCAGAGCTGCTCCACTGCAAGCTAACTCAGCTAATTGTACCTCCTAGTACCTGCCAGTGGATCACCAAATTCCTGTCTAACATTAAAAGTATGTGTGTCTGGGTCCTCATTTCTCTGATCTGATGTTCATTAATTCAGGATCCCAACAAGGCCGTGTCCTCTTGTCAATTCACTGTACACAAATGACTACATTTCTGCAGACAAATTTGTTAAAATCTTAAAGTTTGCCGATGACACAGCTGTAGTGGGACTCATCTCCAACAATAATGACACCTGCTATCACAGAGAAGTGGACCATCTCCTTGCATGGAAGTGAATGCAGCCAAGACAGTGGCAATGGGAGGTCAATTTCTTTCGGCTGACTCTCTAACTGCCTTCCTTTGGAAATTAATAGCCAGGTATGGATGTATCTGAGGTTGAACCATTTAAATTTTTAGGGACAACCATCACTAATTCACTGAAATGGGACACCTCCATTTTCAAAAAGCCCAGAAAAGACTCAACATCTCATGAATCATCATGGTGAATTTCTATTTGGTCCTTGTTGAGGTGCTGTGACATCTTCCATCTCAGTCTGGTTGACTGCTGCCTCCTCGGTCTCAAAGACTAGGCTGCAGGAAGTGGTCCGTCCAGCTGAGAGGATCATTGGCTGTAAGCTTCTATTTCTAAAAGATCTTTTCAATGCAAGACAGGGAAAGAGCAGATAAGACGGCTACTGATTCCACCCATCCAGGACATCTCATTTTCACCCAACTACCTTGTCTGAGAAGACAGAAGTCAGTTATCATCAAGACTACATGCTATCTCTACAGCTTCTTTCTAGTAGATCTCAAGGTTCTTAATAAACTCACTTAGCATCTCATGTAGAAACCCCATCGCTGGAATTCTTCACCCTGATCCTGGGTCAAATTGGGATCCTAAATGTTGACGTGAATTTTGATTCGTGCATCATGACACACCGAGGTAATCAATAGCAGACTCAAACAACCACATATGATAAAGAGAACTTATGGCTTCACTGTCACGTAAATTCCCACAACAATGTCTACAGTTTCAAAATGAGCAGAACAACACCCGAACCATTAAAAGTACAAAACAAAAGCTGAAATCCATCTTAGTGAATCTTTTCAGCCCATACACATATAGCTGCCATTGCAGGTACAATATCATAATGAAAATATGAAAACCTCAATAAACGTACAAGTAATAACATGATGGCCATGACTTTTGTCAAAAATCACTTCAGGGGTTCATATTTTTCTGCTAGCGGTTGAGTCGAAATGACGTCCTTTCTGGTTGACTTTAACATAAAAGCTTCCAGGTGGTTCTGCTAACGCACTGCTCTGTTTACTTTTTAATGAATTTCAGAGTGGAAAGACCACTCTCACATGCCACCCGAGTGACTGGCAGAGTCAGAATAAATATTATAGAATACGCAGTCCATGAAGAGAGACGTTCCATGTGCCTACCCAGATGGGCCACTTCAATTTTGGACCTGAGTGCTGCCGCAGTGGTCGACACTGCAACACCACACCAGTTCTGATCCCCAACAGAGCTGACCCCATTGGCTCTCCAACGATTTAGACTCTTCTGGGGATGGGTCTCTCGAGGGCTTCTCCCCATACCCTTCATAATGTGAGCGCAGCAGAGCTACTCCCGCAGAGAGCAAAAGGAGATGTCTCTGGTGACTCTTCCTATGAAGTCAGTAGACGTATTGGGAGAGCATGGGGGTCATGAGGTCACTGGAAAGGGGTGTGTGGCTCTCCGATATCTATGCAAAAGGACGAAGGTCCAAGTCTTTAGAGTCCTGGTGCTTCCTGTGTTGCTATATGGTTACGAGACATGGATGCTATCCAGTAACCTGAGATGAAGACTGGACTCCTATGTCTCTCTGGAGAATCCTTGGGTACCGCTGGTTTGACTTTGTGTCGACTAAGGGGTTGCTCATGGACAGTGGTGTAGCTAGGGGGCGCAAAGGGATCATCTGTCCCGGGCGCAGCATCCAGGGGCACCAAATTGATGCTCCCCACTGCATTTTGGCAAACAGGAAGGGACGCTGAAATCTTCAGTTGTCCCCGCCACTGAAAACCCTAGCTATGCCTCTGCTCATGGAATCCCGAATGAGGCACATTACCTGCATTGTGAGGGAGAAGCAGTTAGGGCACTACGGTCATGTGGTACGATTCCCCGAGGGTGACCCAAGTCACCAAGTCAGTTGAGGACCTGAGTGGCTGGACCAGGCCAAGTTGTTGCCCATGTAACACCTGGCTGCGGCAGATAGAGGGTCATTTCGAGTGTGGGACTGGACAGCATGTCTGCCTGGGGGTTGCCAACCGGGATCTTGAACTGTTTCATGGTGTAGTGGGTGCAGCAATGCGCTGTAACGTGCACACTCCCCAACTTGACTTGCAGTCCATGAATAAGTCGTATTTGAGTAGAGTGCAGTAACCCACATCAAGTGCAGTTTCGCTTGACGTGCAACTTTTATAAATAAGATCAAGTTCTTCTCCACTCTCCATTTTCTTGTCAAGTAGTGTGAAGTTCCCTGAGAGTTCTGACCATTTGCTGAAGCTGGCTATGGCTGACTGAACTTTCCTCATCCTCAGGAATGGCATTTCACATTGCAGCCCAAACTCTTTCTCATGAGCAGCGCTATTGTTGTCATTTTCCACTACAGAATTCTGAATTGATAACCACACTAATAGACATATTAGGTGTCATTATACACAGATAACAACAGTTTTCAATGGCAGTTCATTAAAAGCTGAGGGACCCTGCAGAAGGGATGCAGTTGGGCAGCTTGTTCCACCAGCCAGGCTATGATCAGTTTTTAGTTGCTCAGAAAGGCAGCAGTTGTTTAAATTCAAATGTGGGATTCCTTTTTGATGGTAGGTGTTTATTTCTGTCACTGCTTCAAACTTAGACCCACTTTTGTGATCGCTTTGCTGATATGAATGGCAGATTCAATGTTGTGGAGAGAGCTGCCGTTAACAAAGAAACAAGTGGCAGTGATTAGCATTGGTGTCAGCACAAAGGTGACATGTCACATTTTATAAGTTTGCTTGGGCACATTAAGGTCTCGGATGTAAAAAGTTAACTTTTATGCAGACTCTTCTCCAGACACACCGGAATGTCTTATTGGGGTCTGACTATCTTTCTCTGTGGAATATTTGGTGAAGTTGTTCTTCTGTGTCATTCAGGAAGGGGCACGACATGCTCAACATTTCATCAGCTTTTTCTGTTTTTAAATAGTGCAGCTATTTATGAAAGGTCATTTTGACATTGTCACACACTCGTGATTAGAGGACAGCCAACGGACCCACCGGAGAGTGAAAGAACAAAAGATGGGGATATGGCGCGAAGTACTAATGCCTTTCTCCCTTTCTTTACAGAAAACAGAGGACTAAAACCGTGTCTGTCGGAAGTTCACCAGCACCATGCAACTGGTGACGCTTCTGTCCTACACCACTGACTTCACCTCCGGACCAACACTGATAACTTAATTTCCGCCCTAACGATGACATCATCTCCGTCACCACTTCTACACGTCGCCCATTTCCTCCGTCTACTTACTTCCTGCCACTACCTCATGAAAAGACTGTTTTGGTTGTCTCTTGTATGTCTATACATCTTTTGACCATTTCATCAGTCGTCATTGATCACTTGGAGCCACGGACATTATACGAGGAATTCCCCAACCCTTAATCTGTTCTTTGCACCCTTACTTCTTCACAACATTTACCTAATGATTAGTTTCTTTTCTTGTGAATTCTTGTGGCCTCACAATGTTAATAATAATAATGATGATAATAATAATTCTTTAAATTTACGTAGCACTTTTCTCAAATTGCTTCAGTGAGTGCTTCAACCACCACTAACGCTCAACACCCAACAGGATGATGCCAGGGCCTGATTAAGATGAAATTGGGACTGATGCTGCAGCGCAAAAGGCCTATTTTTTCTCGGCATTGGTGCATGTGCATTTGACACTCACCGTACATGCACACTCAGACCGACCAAGGAGCCTTAATTGCTTGCGACGCAACCAGCCAGCCTTACTGAATTTGAATAATAATAACGAACAAGGGAATAAGGGAACATCTGATGAGCCCAGGCCAATCATAATAAGCAAAACAGAAACTAAAGATAGACAATAGACTGTAAAATACCAGAGGCCAGCTGCAGGAGAAGTCAGGAGATAATAATGGTTTCAATGAGAATTCGAGGTATCGGCCAGACAGGTGCAGAGGGGAGTCAGAGAAAACAGCGAATGAGCTAATTTGAGCAAGGTTGTAGTGTTAAGAATTTACTATATAAGTTTTGAGTTCTGAACTGTTCAGGGCTCAGCTCAATTTAGCCGTATTGGGTTGAGTCCGTGTTATTATTATTGTTGTTTTATTCCAATAAAACTATAGACTCTGTTTGCCTATCCTGAGTCTCCTAATAGCCTTCGCTTCAGGTAAAAGCCTTGTGGTGACAGTTTTCACCATGACAGTAACATTAACATTCAATAGCAATTGTCTGAAAAGTGCACTTAATGCAGAAAAGGCTAAACCAGATCAACTTAACCTAGGCACATTGTCACCGTAACTACTGCGCTAGTGCTGCTTACTTATACTGCTGTTTTTCGAGCCTTAGCGAGAGCGAATTCTTCAATCGTGTCAGTGAAGTCAAGGCTGCGCAGCAGCTCATGCTCAATGCTCATAAGCGCCAGCATGCTTAACTTTTCCTGCCCCATTGAGGACCGCAGCTCTCCTTTGACTATTCCCAACTTTGAGAAGCTCCGCCATGAAATTGTACTGAAAGATATCACAAAATGACATCACGTGAAAACCTAACAATGAAATACACAAAATTTCGCAATTATCTTATGAAACAGAGTAAGAAAAATGAATTTGCAGAGACATTGGGTCAACGTGACTCAGTTCAGGCTCTTGAGAGTAAAAATTTGTCTACGATTTAAATTTCATAATAGACCAGAATTCTGTCGAGGATTTTAAAAATTCCAAACCTCCATGCCAGGCCCAAGGGCGACTTTTAGTTTTATCTTTACAGATAACCATTTAAATAGCCATCGATTTTACTGTACAACTAACTTTCAAGGTGAAAAATTGACTACGTGGCACTTACCGAACAATAATAAAGTGGCAAGAATCCCCAACATATTGCAAAAACGCAGCTAAATTACTAAGTAAACTGTTTATTGTAAAATTGATAGCATTAACTTGAAATCTTCAGTTAACAATAAACACAACGACATTATAGTTATGTCACAGCACAAAGAACAATAGTAACTGTTTAATAAGTAACGCTGTGTCTAGGCGCCTGAAAGTCGGACTCCAAATTTCATTCTAACAATTATTTTGAGGTTAATATAGTAAAGGAAAACTGTTCAACTTCTGGAAAATTCTCGTCTGTTTCCATCTGGGCCTATTTCAGGAATGGGCCTAATGCTGCAGCGTCAATTGCACCCACCTTAATCCGCCATGGATGATGCAACAGCAGCCATTTTTGCACCAATACACTCAGCACACATGAGCTGTTTGGAGGTGAAGTGGTGAAAGATAACTATCCAATTGGAGACAGGGGTGATTAGGGGACCAGAATGACCAGGCCATGAAGGTCAATTTATCCTGAACATTGGGATGAACCCTGGAATCTTTTATGACTACAGAAAGTCAGGACCTCGGATTTACATCTCATCCAAAATATGGCACAATGTCCTCATCACTGCACGGGCATTGGGATCCACATTCAGACCATAGGGAAGGCACCCTGTTGTGGCGTGTAATAAGAATGAGTCTCCAGACATCGTAAAGGTTTGGGGCAGCCAAAACGTTTTTGAAATATATGAACAGAGATGTTCACAAGACTGAGTCCAAAACAGAAATGATTATTTGGAGGTAAGATGGTGGTTTTAAGGGCTGGGGAAGGAAATGATGTCATCTAGTCAGGAACCGGAAGTTACATCATCAGAGGCACCAAAACCGGAAGTGGCATCATCAGAGGCGCTGGAGCCAGAAGTGGCATCATCAGAGGTGCCGGAAACTGGTGAGATTTCCCAGGAATGGTCTGCAAGAGAGAGACAGTCAGCACACTCTGCCACCCCTGATCTGCTGTAGTATTATAGTTCCCCAGGCCCTTTAGCTGTCTCCTAAACGCACATGTGTGACAGGCGTTAATCATCATCTCTTACAGAAGCTGCTCCTAGATCATGGTCTCCCATCTAAATATCAGCCAGGCTTGAACATGCTTAGCTTCAGGTTGATGACCTGTTCTGAAGTGCAGGTGGTATGGCAATTTTGCATGTTAGTTTTAGAACATTGCTTTCTCTAGAACTCAAATTTTTCTTTCTGGAACAGGCAAAACCTGAAGCCATTCCACAGGATTAACAACATTGACATCACTAGTCGTGTACTTTTGGCTTATTCTGTTACATCCATGTCAAACCCATGCTTGTCTGGAACACAGTTAGCCCTGTTTTAGTTAAACCTGGCATAATTTAGCAAGATTTCATACTAAACGTCCTTTCTGGAACAGACCCCTGAAATACCAGGAGCTGTCTTCATGACAGAGGACTGCAACAAAGCCTGAGATCATCCCATGAAGCTGTTATTGTGTCCTGAGGTGTAGAAGAAAAGAGTCATTGATTCAGCTAAATGTCCTTCCCTTTTTGTGTGTTTGCTTTCGTGTGGTAAATGGCTAGTAAAGGTACTATCAGCAGCCCAGCTAATTTGAATGGCTATCACCATCGATGTTTAAACCATTGTGCGGCTCATAGTCAAATCCAATAATGATTAATAAGGGCTGGCTGTTAAATGCTCAGAATGCCCACAGAAATGCCACCCTGATCAGTGATTAAGTTGGTGGGGTGTCATGGTCTGTGTGGTGCTGACTCAATAATAGCAGAGTATTGTTACCCTTTAAATTACTGATGCATGGATATTTCAACTATACCGCTGTCCATGAAGTAGCTGAAATGTAATAATTTTTGTTTAAAATAAATAATTAACAACATCTGCCAAATCTGTCCAATATGGTGAATCTGTGTAATACCAGACAGAATCTGTCAAAGGGATGATTGATTGACAGCTTTAAGCCCCACCCCAAAATATGATTTATGAAAATATGGATTATGAAAATTACCCCACCCCTATGGGTGGGAGGGGTAATATAGGGTTTGGACAACTGCCATAATTGATAATCTCTAAACCCCTCCTTTTAGGGGAGAGGCTTTCTTTGTCTGTTTTGATATAATCAAGAGGCCCGATTGTCTTCTGATCACAATAGGATTAAGATCATCAATCCTCCATTTGACAGTTTCTTTTGGGGCGGGCTTAATATTAACAACCATTCATTGGACAGTTTCTTTTGGCAGGGGCTTGACATCATCAGTCATCCATTTGACAGTTTCTGTCTGGCACTATATAAGAAAAGGGCCTGTGAAAGCAAATTATAGCAGTATGGCAAATAAGCGCTATATAAGGGCCTTTTAATGGTAAGATGCTGTAGGTGAAATGTCTGAGAATGATGCTATCTAAATAAAAGAACTAACTGTGCTGATGAATCAGTCAGGTTGTCCCTGTGTGGTGTCCTCTGTCTAAAGTTTTCATGTTCTGCTAAATTTCCTCCATTAATGTCAGGACATTCTGCTCTGTGAGATGTCCAGGGTCAGTTCTTGACTTGCATCTTTAGTTTTGTGGTTGTCCCATTACTCACTCTAATCCTGTAAACCAGCGGTTCTCAATCTGTGGGGCATGCCACCCTAAGGTGAAAAAAATAACAAAAAGAGGGCGTGAATGTTGACATATGTGGGGTAATTTTGCTATTTGTAGGAAATTTTAAACTTGTAGCAGTGTATCAACAGCAAAAATACAGGAATACATTTTATTGGGGTTTCAAAAACGATAGGGGCACGATTAAAACTATTATGAAAACTGGTCGCAAATACTTAAAGGTTGAGAAACACTGCTGTATACTCTCAAGGGTTAAGGAAATGGTTTAGATGAATTGTGTAAAGTACAATTGTATAAAGCTACTGTCATACAGCAGTGACGGTGAGGGTCCTGCTCCTCTTTCAGTTTTGGGAGCCTCTTGAAGCCGACGCCAAATGAGCTGACAGATGGGGACAAAACACATGCTAAGCAACAGGATGGTACAAAGTGCTTTTATTAACAATTGAAAAAATCTAAACAGTCTCTGTGTCCAATAGAGCAGTTCTCAAAGTTCATAAATAATCCATAAAACAGCGAAATCCAAATGTTTAAAACCAGGCTATAAAATAGAATAAAACCCCAGACACTGGGTTAAACGAGCCAAGCCCAACTCCTTCTATGTCTTCCTGTTCACCATTTGCTCATTCAGCTGGAGGGACTTCAATCTTCTCAATCCCACCCCGGTCTTGGCTGCCTCCGTCAGTGACTGCTAGACAGCTCGGGGTTGGTTGTCCTCTCGTTATCCTTCTCGCTCACGCAGTTGTCCCTTGGATCCCTAAAGAGGCCGCCACCTTGATCTCTCCCACTTCTCAGCATAATCAGTGGGTATGGTCTGTTCCACGAGTGCCAATCCCTCGCAGGGACTCCTGACCACGCTGCCTTCTCTCTTTCTCTAGCTGGCTGGCTCGTCCTTTTCTCCGCCCCAATGCTGCTGTACAGTATAGCTCCATGGGCGCAGAGCCTCAATCACTCACCGCAGGAAGCGATGAAGCAACTGAGAATGATCGCACCCTCACTTGCAGGTGTGTCTCGCCCAATTACCTCATCAACAACCCACGGTTGCGCAAGCGCACCCATGGACGCTGATACGCCAAGTGGGTTATTTATTTGTTCAGAGCCATGGACCTGCTATATCACATACTGTTCGGTGACGAACGACAACCATAGTCTCTGTTAGCCTGTAGTCCCTCTAATATTTCTTTGTCTTGCATCTGAGCCCACCAGAAGGTTTGGGAGAAAGACACATTTTAACTTGAATCGTCCCTGTGTTTTTAATCAAGCAATTCCTGTGCAATTAACGTGCAGGATTCTTAGATTTGAATAAATGTTTTTTGTATATTTTGGATTCAGAAAGTATTGAGACCCCTTCACTTCATGCACACTACATTTCATTTTAAATTGATAAAACTGCCATTTTGGCCTATCATTGAATTACACTCAATAACCCATAATGATAAACTGAATGTGTTGTGGAAGGTTTGCAAATTTATTGTGAACAGTAGAGGGTGCCACTGAGCCCCAAACTGCAGACATACAAGACCCAACATCACTCTGGTTCAATAAAAGGACTTTTACTCCACACAGCTCTTAAGAGATCAATTACCACAGCCAATACACAGTATAAATACTTGCTTTCCGTTCTCTCTTCCTCTCTCCATCCACCTCCTTCCTGTGAGTGTTGCCTTCCTTCCTCCCAGCTCTGATTATTTGAAGTATGGAAGTGGGCTCATTTTATGCTGGACCCAAGAGTACTTCTGGTGGCATGTCATGGCTTGTTCGAAGCATTTCTTGGCTGCACCCTCTATCGTTCCCCAAGGACCCTTACAGGGCTGTGATTCTCAACTGCAATGCCCATGCAGCCCTGTGGGTGTCCAAACTGGGACTACTGGTGAGGAACGCTGCCACCTATTACCTTGGGGATGAACTACTCTCATTAGTCCACTCATCCTTCCGCATCCCAATCAAGATGGGAATTATAAGGCATCCCAGCCGGGTAATATCCACAGTCTCCATACTTTCATTATGGCTTTCTGGCGGATATGAAACCCTCCTTGATCATAGCTGGGATGCCTGTCCATCCTCCTGAAGGCTTACATTATTAAAAATCACAAACTGGAATCTCTAATTCCTCCAAGCATTCAGAACCTTTCCTTGTGGCACTCCAGATAGTGCCAAGGTCCATCCGTTTGCTTTACTTCTCCTTGAGATGCTTCCAGAAATTGATTGGAGGCCACGTGGGGCAAAATTAACTGAACTGACATCATTTAGAAAGGCACACGAGTACCTGTGCCTTGAAGATCCTACAATTCACATTGCATGTCAGGAAATAAGACATCCAAGGAACTCTCTGTAGACCTTGTGACGATGCGGGTTCTGGCTCCACGCTCCCATGGCTGTTTGGGAACCCTTGAACCCAACACCGTCGATAATGTTACCGAGTGAGCTAGTCAATGGAGGCAAATTACTGAGCAAGGGGAAGGTAGAAAGTGCAACAGTGCTTTTATTAAAAACCAACAAAACAAAACAGTGTTCCATAAATAGTGCAGTTCATTCAATAAATAATCCACAAAATGAAAACGTGGAGTAAAACCAATAAATAGAAAAACAATCCTTTAAAACCAGAGGTTAAAATGATCAGGAAGCAGTCTTAAAACCAACAAACAAGTCCGGTGCTCTTCTGTTAGCGCCTCACCTGCTAATCCCGTTTGGGCCAAGCAGCAGGCAAGACGCCTCTGCAGCTGCCCTCCTGAAACACACGCATGAGACTGGAGACCTCCCGAACCCTGGCTTCGGTATGGCACTCATCCCAGTCTCGAGAACTTGGTTTCCAACCAACGGCCAGGTCGCCCACGCTGGGGATTCCAGCACCAAGTCTCCGACTTCCGCTGCCTTTCCATGGCCTCTCTGCGGCCAGTCGCCTTCTCTTGGTCACTCCCGCTACCTGATCACCAGCGGGAGCGACATCAACACAAACGCCTGGGTGTCGGCCTAACACCCAGCTTCCACGCAGCTGTCCACGAAGCGCTCGATCGCGCTCACCACACTCACGCACCGCCTGCTTCCTCTCCTGCTCCCGGTAACCTCCGTCCTCTCCTTTCTCTCTCACTTTTTCCCCTTTAAAACCGACTCGCTTCTTTTTAAAATGACGAGGGCCACAGCAGCTGCAGCATTAGCCATGGGACAATCACGAATGTGGGCAGTTCCTCACCTGTGCACTTGGTGAGAAATGCCCACACCCTACGGATCGTCCCACGGCTCGTTATGGCCCAACGTCCCCTCGCTAAGCAGCGCGCATCGATTACTTATTTAAAATGAATGGCCTTTGCTCAACGAGCTGTGGACCCATAACACCACAGACCTCTACAGTCATATTGTGGTGAGGCAAACATCAGGTCAAGGGATAAAGCCATTTCTAAAGCTTTGACTGTAACAAGGAGCACAACTGCATCATGAATTATGAAATCGAAGAAGTTTGAAGCCACCTGGAATCATCTCAGTGTTGGCCATCTGGCTAAACTCAGTAGCCAGGCAAGAAGGGCCTTGATCAGTGAGGTGACCAAGAACCCAATTAGTTTCAGAGGTCCTCTGCTTAGATGGGAGAATCTCCAGGAAAGACGACTATCCTAGTAGCTCTCCACCAATCAGGTGTTTATGGTAGACTGGCCAGACAGAAGCCATGCTTTAGTGAAAGGTATATGACAACAGTTTAAGAACAACAACAACAACAACAACATTTATTTATATAGCACATTTTCATACAAACAGTAGCTCAAAGTGCTTTACATATTAAAGAATAGAAAAATGAAAGACACAATTATAAAACAAAATAAATCAACATTAACATCGAATAAGAGTAAGGTTCAATGGCCAGGGGGGACAGAAAAACAAAAACTCCAGACAGCTGTAGAAAAAATAAAATCTGTAGGGATTCCAGACCATGAGACCGCCCAGTCCCTCTGGGCATTCTACCTAACATAAATGAAACAGTCCTCTTTGGATTTAGGGTTCACACTGAAGGGCTTGATGATGATGATGGTCACGTAGACTTCTGCCTTTTAATTCGTCCATCATTGTTAGAGCATCATGAAGCTTTGAGTTAGTAGGTGGTGGTGGCAAGAAACAGAAAAGAGAGTAGGGTCAGTACCGATTTTAGAACCACCATGAATAGTTATTTTGAGGAGATTGAACATATAGAGTATCAGGATTAAGTTAAATTACGATTAAAATGAAGTTATAAAAAGGCCATGTTAAAGTAATGTGTTTTCAGCAGTGTTTTAAAGTGCTCTACTGTATCAGCCTGGCGAATTCCTATTGGCAGGCTATTCCAGATTTTAGGTGCATAGCAGCAGAAGGCCGACCGCCTCACCACTTCTTTTAAGTTTTGTTCTTGGAATTCTAAGGAGACACTCATTTGAGGATCTGAGGTTACGATTTGGAATATAAGGTGTCAGACATTCCGATATATAAGATGGGGAGATTATTTCAGGCTTTATAAACCATAAGCAGAATTTTAAAGTAAATTCTGAATGACACAGGTAACCAGTGTAGTGACATTAAAACTGGAGAAATGTGTTCAGATTTTCTTTTCCTAGTTAGGATTCTAGCAGCTGCATTCTGCACTAGTTGCAAACGATTTATATCTTTTTTGGGTAGTCCTGAGAGGAGTGCATTACAGTAATCCAGTCGACTGAAAACAAACGCTGAACTAATTTCTCAGCATCTTTCAGTGATATAAGGATATATTAAGGACTCTGAAAGCATGAGGACAACGATTCTCTGGTTTGATGAGATAAAAAATGAACTCTTTAGCTGAATCCCAAGCACTGTGTCTGGTGAGACCAGGGAACTGCTCATCACCTGCCTAATACCATCCTTACAGTGAAGCATGATGGGGACAGGAGACTTGTCGGAATTGAGGGAAGGCTGAATGCAGTCAAATACAGAGAGGTCCTCGAAGAAAACCTGCTCCACAGACCAGGCCACCTCAGACTGGGCTGACGGTTCACCTTGCAGTACTACAATGACAAGAAGCACACAGACAAGACAAAGCTGGAATGGCTTCAGTGTGAGTGTCCTTGAATAGCTCACCAACATGCTAGCTTAAACCATTTACAACACGTACGGAGAGACCTAAAGATGAAAGTTTACAGGAGAAACTGTCAAACTCCAGGTGTGCAAAACTTGTAGTAAGAGCGGCATTTGGGGTGGCAAGTGGGCGATCACCCCAGGCCCGCACCTAAGGGGCCCTGCTTTTGAGGTCCGTATTCTCCAGTATATAAATATGTATTTGAGATGCTTCTTAGAGGAACCCTTTAAAAATCCATCTTCAGGGTCAAATTCTGTACACATCAGAGTATACTTGCAATTTGGGTATATTGTCTAGAAGAGGCCCTGCAAATTTCCACATGACACCTCATCGCATTTCGCACTGTTGAGGTATTGTCATGAATTATGAATTGCACTTTTAATAGATTATATCGTTAGATTTTGATAAAGTCTGTGTGTTTAGCTGAATACTGTAATGAGAAAATATGGTGTATGTTAACATTATTTTTATTAAATTCACATGCAAGTTTATACAGTCCACACATACCAGTAACAGCATTTGACCTAACCAGCTACACGTGGGGTTGGTCAGTCTGAGGCCCCCAACCACGCACCCCAAGGCAGCCTCTGGCTTGTGGAGACTTACCCAAGAAGACTCAAAACTGGAACTGCTGCCAGAGGGCTTCCACAAAGTATGCAATGAAGGATCTGAATATGTAAAGGAATGAGAGATTTCAGTTTTTGATTTGTAATAGATTTGCAAACCTTTATGAAGATATGTTCTCACTTTGTCCATGTGGGTTAATGAATGTAGATGGATGGGCAAAAATGTGAAATTTATCTATTTAAATTTAAATCTACAATATGATAAAGTGTGCAGAGAGTGAAGGGACAGAATACTTTCTGAATGTTCTGTAAATAATAGTCATTGTCCAACCTGCTATATCCTAACTACAGGGTCACGAGGGTCTACTGGAGCCAATCCCAGCCAACACAGGGTGCAAGGCAGGAACAAATGGCCAGCCCACCGCAGGGTACACACACCCATACACCAAGCACAATTTAGGATCACCAGTGCACCTAACCACCTGCATGTCTTTGGACTGTGGGAGGAAACCACGCAGACACGGGGAGATCATGCAAACTCCACACAGGAAGGACCCGGAAGTGAACTACCACTGCACCAGCCTGTAAATAATAGACAATTAATAAATAAAACCATAAAACCTTAAAAATACATGAAAACATACATTCACTTCAACAGCAAAATAAATTCAAGCCAAGGAGTAAGCCATGGCGTAACACAACTGACAGAATACTTTAGTTGAGACTCAACGGCAGGGTGAGGATTTTTCATTTTGGGTTTGCACAAATCTAATTTCTGTTTGTTTCTGTTCCGCTAGGGCTGCCCTTTGTCACCGATTCTGTTCATAACTTTTTGGGTCACTGCTTTTTGCAGATGATGTTTGTAATATGTTGTCCTGTTTGCTTCATCAGGCCGTGATCTTCAGCTCTCTCTGGATCGGAGTGTGAAGCGGCTGGGATGGGAATCAGCAACTCCTAATCCGAGACCATGGTCCTCAGCCGGAAAAGAGTGGAGTGCCCTCTCAGGGTTGGTGGCGAGATCCTGCCTCAAGTGGAGCAGTTCAAGTATCTTGGGGTCTTGTTCATGAGTGATGGAAGAATGGAGCGTGAGGTCGACAGGCGGATTGGTGCGGCGTCCACAGTGATGCGGGCTCTGCATCGGTCTGTCATGGTGAAAAAGGAGCTGAGCCGTAAGGCAAAGCTCTCAATTTACCAGTCGATCTACGCTCCTACCCTCACCTATGGTCATGAGCTATGGGTAGTGACCGAAAGAACGAGATCGCAAATACAAGCGGCTGAAATGAGTTTCCTCCGCAGGGTGTCTGGGCTTTCCCTTAAAGATAAGGTGAGAAGCTCAGTCATCCGGGAGGGGCTCAGAGTAGAGCCGCTGCTCCTCCGCATCGAGAGGAGTCAGATGAGGTGGCTCGGCATCTGATCAGGATGCCTCCTGGACGCCTCCCTGGTGAGGTGTTCGGGCATGTCCAACCGGGAGGCCCCCGGGAAGACCTAGGACACACTGGAGGGACTATGTCTATCAGCTGGCATGGGAATGCCTTGGGATTCTCCCAGAAGAGCTGGAAGAAGTGGCCGGGGAGAGGGAAGACTGGGCTTCTCTGCTCAAGCTGCTGCCCCTGAGGATGGATGGATGGATGGATGGATAATTTCTGTTTGATGTTGCATATTATCCTCGCCCACTCCACCTTCATTTTTGCTTTTCTGTGGCCATTTCTGGTAAAGACTGATGGTCATATTTCTTCGTCAAAGGTGTCCCTAGAGGAGCGTAAAGCAAATGAACAAAATATGCTGTGTTACAAGGTAAGCCCCCATACATTGTTGTTTCAAAATCTCTTTTATCTTTTACTTGCCATCCTCTATGGCTCTACCCATGGCTCCTACTCCTGACGTCACACTTCCCCATCCCTCAGCCTGCAGCCTCTGTCTTGGATTAGTGTGAATATATCTCTCCTGGAAGCAAACTCTGATTCTGAGTGCGATGAAAGAAGTTGCAAAATCAACCAGAATGTTCAAGCAAATTCTAGAAAAATAACCCAATCAAAATCCATTAAGTAGTTATCTTGTGAAAAGCAGACAGACATTTGATTTTATACATAGAGAGATAAGTTTGAAATCTTAGGGAGGAGTCAGAGGAAGACATGCAGTGCTGACTGTTCTAGATTTACACATCACTTTATTTTTACATTCACAGTGAAAGCCCGTATTTCTGCTGTACTTATAAAGTCGGACGCACATGCAGTAGTTGGTAATGCTGAGAGAAGCTGCTCAGGCTGCTGATACCCCTATGGAGAGCGAGCCATCTGCTCTAGTCAGTTATCTGCTTTTGTGTCAACACGCAGCAGCGTTGTTGACATTTCAGATGTTTACTGCTAGAATAATAAATGACCATCTGTCGAGATACAACAGAAGCTCTCCTCACAGGATGGTCTCCTGTTATCTGCCTTTTCAGACTACTGGTAAATTACAGGGATGAGGGCATAAATACAACAGCTGGCAAGTTTACAACAAAAGGTGTGAGTTTTTTTCCAAACTGTTGCATATAACAAACGCAGACATGTCATTAAGGTTAGCCACTTCATCTATCTATCTATCTATCTATCTATCTATCTATCTATCTATCTATCTATCTATCTATCTATCTATCTATCTATCTATCTATCTATCTATCTATCTATCTTACACAAATATTCATCTTAAAGTTGAAATACTGAAGTTGGCCACTATAACTAAAGGCACTATTGAGAAACGTTTTAGTGTTAATAATAATAATAATAATAATAATAATAAGAAGAAGAAGAAGAATAAGAATAAGAATAAATTTTACTTATATTGCGCTTTATATTTAACAATCTCAAAGTGCTACAAAATAAGAATAAATTAACAAACAAGATAATCTATAGAAATAATTTAAAAACCTTTCTAAAAAGATAAGTTTTAATGAAAAAAAGAAAAAAAAGATAGTGTTAATGAAATTACAAACATAACTTTTATAATACTAACAAAAACAAATGAACAGAACTTACGTTGCTTCATTTGACACACACTATTTCTAAGGAACTCTCTAACTTTGTGAAGTGCAAATGACAGTGAAAACAACCATGCTTTCTTTCTTCCTGCTACCCACAGTACTTCGCTCCGCGGAAGGCAACATCTAATAAGTCCATCCTCCTGCTGACTGAACTCCGCCTCTCAGACAGGTGAAGTGCATCCCTGCATCTCCATGTAAGTAAGAAAGGTTTTATTTCTGTTTTTTTTAAATTACAGTACGGCTGCTAGTAATGCTTGTCACTGGCATTGCGGTTTTGGTTTTGATATTGACAAGGCGGATGAGACAGAGGAGTAGGGTCCAGTGGAAAACGTTGAGAATTGTCAACAACTAAGCATCAGCAAAACCAAGGAACTGCTTATTGATTTCTACTACCCCAAAGAGCCACCATGTCCGGTCACCAGTCAGGAAGTGGAAGTGGAGGTGGTCCACTCCTACAAGTACTTGGTAGTCCACAGTAATGACTGGTCTCAGAACACACAGGAACTAAAGAAGAAAAGGATGAGCTGAGGAGACTGCACTCCTTTAATGTGAGTAGTGATATCCTTACACCTTCTACAGCTCTGTGATGGCCTTTTAATTAGCCTTTGATTCAGTGGTCCTCTCTTGAGGTGATGTTACTAGCCCAGCACACCACACTTACCATCACAGACCCCTGGAGATCACAGAGGAGCAGAGAATTAAGATAGAACTGAGTGCCATTATGAACAAAGTCACACATTCTCATTCTGTGTCACACCAACACCGAGGACTTTCAGGCAACAAATTACTCAGAAGTGTGTCAAGAAACACAATGGTTCCATGTATAACACCTCACTGGGACTCGGACTACCAAGTCAGAAGTTTTCTTTCTTTTTAATTTTAGTCATTCTGGTGTGTGTTCAGACCGTAGTGTGTGTGTATATTGTCACATGCTTGGGCACAGGAGACAGCTTAAGAGCTTAATTTCCCACGGTTCCAGAGGCTGCTGTAGTGTACTAATGCCTTTACTTTTCCTCCCTCTGCAGACTGGAAGATTGAAGACTTTAACACCACAATGATGTCATTTCAGTGCCCGTCTTCTTGAACCCATCTCTTCCTGCCAGAAGTGCCAAAACCAGAAGATCCGACATCCTAGGCAGACCCTGGCTGAAAATACATTTATTTTTTCATCAAATTATTAAAGGGGTTTGCCTTTGGGTGCCCTAAACCTTTATGTTGCTTCTGCATTTTCTTTCAATATACTTAGACTTGAAGTGGCATCAGCTCTCAATGTTTCATTCAAAAGGGAGCTAGACTTTTAACTGTAAATTACTAAAGCTGTTTTGATTTGCTTGCAAAACATTGCTTTAAATGAGAGTGACGACAGCTCAGTAAAGCCTACAATTATAGTTAAGAGCAGACTTTGAAAATGTGCAAACAGCATATGGTAAATAGTAATTAGTTTTAAATGGCTTTATTTAAATCTTTTCTACAATTACATACAGGTGTAGCCAAATGTTTTGAGAATGACACAAGTGTTGATTTTCAAAAAGTTTGCTGCTTCAGTGTTTTAAATCTTTTTCTCAAATGTTTCTATGGTAGGCTGAAGTAGAATTACAAGCAGTTCAGACGTTTCAATGGCTTTTATTGACGATTACATTATGTTCATGCACAGAGTCCATATCTGCAGTGTTGGCCCTTCTTTCTTTTTCAAGACCTCTGCAATTCACCCTGGCAGGCTATCTGTCATCTTCTGGGCCCAATCCTGACTGATGGCAGCTGCCCATTCTTGCATGATCAAGATCAAGTGGGTTTTTGTTTGCCCACCTGCCTCTTGAGGATTTTCAATGAGATTAAGGTCTGAGGAGTTTCCTGGCCGTCCACCCCAAATTTTAATGTTTTGTTCCCGAGCTACTTAGTTCCCACTTTTGCATTATAACTCGGTACTCCATCATGCTGGATTGTTCATTGTTGGTCACCAAACTGTTCGTGGATGGTTGAGAGAAGTTGCATTTGGAAGATGTTTCGGTCCCATTCTTTTATTCATCCATTTTTTCAGTTAGCAATTTTACATTTCTCATTCACTGCAAGGCGTTATAGAGGTGTATTGCTTTTGGTATAAAAGTGCTCCAATAGTGTTTCTTGACAATTCTAGAATTACTTATGTTGAAGCTTTACAAAAATAAAATAGGACCAATAGGGGATGTCCCACTCACCAAATCCAGCACACAGCCAATACAAGTCTCAGATCAAAGGACATTTTGAAGCTGACCCTTGACATTTTTATTTTTCTCCATCCAAAGCTCTACTTCAACTACAAGGAACCACACCAGCACTGCACTCTTCTTTCTTTTCATCTTCTAGTCTTCTCCAGGGGCCTCATCTATGAATGGTGCGTCACGCACAGAAAAGTTGCGTAAGAACTTTTCCATGTTCAAATCGCGATGTATAAAACCTACACTTGGCGTAAAGCCACGCACTTTTCCACGGTACCTCATACCTTGTTGTACATAAGTTCTCCTCTCGGTTTTGCAAACTGGTGGCACCCAGCGTCAAAGCAGTGCTACTGTGTGGTTACACCTTATTTTCCTGACACGGCTTTATAAATACACTGAAACTAACCGACTGCCAGAGAATCCTGCCGCACGCCAATTGTGACAGATTAAGGGCTTGCTCGCACCTTGCACCCTCAGACACCATGTCAGACACCAGGTAAAAGTCCAATAATTATTTATTGTAATAATAATTGTGCACAAAGCACTCTCCACTCCCAAATACTCCAATAATAATACAATAATAATCACAATGCTCCACTTCCAGACACGTTGCCCTCCTACCACCCAGCTCAGCTCATTGTCTGGGCGAGGCACCGCCCTTTATAGCCCCTGACCGGAGGTGCTCCTGACCCAACAGACCACAGTTCCTTATTCCTTCCGGTCAGGGCAAACAGTCCTTTCTTCACCCGGGAGCACGCCGTTCCTTCCTGTCACATGACCGTGGCGTACTCCCGGGTCATAAGGCCACGACAGAGCCCATAAGTCCCCCACAGCGACTCCTGGTGGCCCCAAGGTATCCAGCAGGGCTGTGTAAAAATACTACAAAGTCCATGAGGCCCTGCTGGACCTCGGGGCATTATCCTGCTGTCGGGAGAGCTCCTCCTAGCGGCCTGGGGTGAGGACCAGCATGGAAAGCCGGTAGTCCTTCACAATATATATATACACACACACATATATACATACATATATATATATATATATATATATTTATATATATATATATATATATATATATATATATATATATATATATATATATATATACTAGCAAATTACCTGCACTTCGCAGCTGAAGTAGTGTGTTAAAGAAGCAATGAAAAGAAAAGGAAACATTTTGAAAATAACGTAACATGATTGTCAATGTAATTGTTTTGTCACTGTTGTGAGTGATGAGTGTTGTTTCATATATATATATATATATATATATATATATATATATATATACACACACACATAAACATATATATATATATACATATCTATACATATACATATATATATACACACACACATATATATACATATATATCTACATATATACACATACATATACATACACACATACACACATACATACACACATATATAAACATATATATACATATACATACATATCTACATATATACACACACAGCTATTTCATCAGTGCAATACGCTGCTTGTTAAAACGGATAACTCCGCTCTTACGTGCAAGTCTGCGTGGATATTATGAACTATCGTATTTGTTCAAGTTCTATTTAAATTTTAAATAGAAGGAATTTTTATTTAGTCGACAGAAATATCTTTGGTAGGAATGGTAAAACAGACAGGAATATTATTCGTGAATAAATCAACTCAAACCTTAAACAACTTATAATATTTTGCTCTCCATAAAAATATATCCTGTCTAAATTATACAAGTTAGAAATAAAGTAAACGTTAAAAGAACAAACATTCAAATTTCTTTACTCTTATGTAATTTTATATAAAAATAAACTTAGATTTTAAATATCCCAAAAGATTTTGCTCTCCATAAAAATATATCCTGTCAAAATTATACAAATTCAAATATGAACATGCTGCATAACAAAACCTGGAAATATAAATAAAATGTGTTCCTTTCAGCAATAACAAATCAAATCATTCAGTTGTCTTTGCTCATATGTCATTTTAGAGCTGGACGCCTGGCATCTTTTTGGCAACAGTTCGTTTATGTTTGGTGTGAGGTTCTGTGTTGTGGAGATTCTCAGGATGGATTGCAGGTGCTCATCAGTGAGGCGACTCCTGTGTGCTGTTTTGTTAGTCTTTATCACTGAGAAGAGCTTCTCACACAGATATGTGCTACCAAACATGCACAAGGTTCGAGCCGCATGTAGACGGACTTTTTGTTCTTCAAAGTCACCAAAGCGCGTGCAAACTCAGTGCGCTCAGTTTATCAGCAAAGTGCGATTTGGGAACACCGTAGTGACGACTTGGTTTAACATTACTTGGCAACAGGGAAAGTGGGGCAAGTTGCACTGGTGCATTTGTGTCTCCCATAAAAGCAGCTTCACTTGAAATCACTTTGTGATTGTGCACGGGTAAAAACGTCCGCTGAAGTGTCAGATTCTTATTTAATTCTTCTGCTTTCTGTATCTTCTGCATTGCATTCAGGTTACCCTGATGTTTTGTCTCATAGTGCCGTCTTAGATTAAATTCTGTAATTACAGCCACATTAGCTCCACAAATGAGACACACGGGTTCAGTAAACATATACTCAGCCTCCCATCGGTTTTAAAGGCTCTATTTTCAGAATCAACTTTTCTCTTCAGCATCGTGTGAGCTAGCTTCGAATAACTTGCAGCATCATAAGCTAGACTTGATTAACGCGGTAAGTGTTCGGCAAGGCAGCTGAAGCGCTGCATTATGGGATCTGTAGTTTATTGTGTTACCAGCGCTTCATATACCCGGGCCATTAATAACAATAATACAGTATATAAAATGATCTCGCGGGCCGGATATAATTACACGCGGGCGGATGTGGCCCGGCCCTTGAGTTTGACACATATGGACTAAATAGAACTTGAAAAGATATATTTTTTCAAATGTGATCGCGCAATTCAGATAGAGTTGACGCAAGCACTACAGCCTGCATGCCTCAATAAGTCATCCTCCCTCGCTCTTACTTTTTACCGCTCATCTAATGAATACACTGAGTATGGCTTTACCAAAACAATCATTGATGGCGAATAAAGTATCCATTATTCGAGTATGTAGATCGGGATATATATATACATATATATACCCGCGTATCGCAGCGGAGAAGTAGTGTGTTAAAAAGCTAGAAAAAGAAAAGGGAACATTTTAAAAATAACGTAACATGACTGTCAATATACAGTATTTGTTTTGTGAGTGTTACTGAGTGTTGCTGTCATCAAGGATTTGATTATCATTATTTCTTTCAATCAGGTTCGTATTTGTAGGATGTGTTGTGTTCAAGTTACATTCCGTGTTTGTCAATCGTTGTAAAGATGACAGGTTTCATTCATCGATTCGCTTTCTTACTGCATCAATAAACAGCTCGTCTTCTTCTTTATCTGAGACCTGACACACTGCATGCACGGTTTTTTACACTGTCTTCCTTTAGCGGGACATTGACTTTTTCCACCGTGTGCTTTGTTTCCGCAGTAGCTGGATTTATGAATATGCTTGTATGTATCAGGCGCTTCATATTTTTGCTGCCTTTTCAATTGTGTAATTCGGTTTTGTTCAGCTTTTGGAACTGTTGCTTTTATCTGTGCACTGCGTCAGTTCACGTGAGCGCTCGGTGTACATGCATCGAAGGTTCCCAGCTGTGCTGGTGCCATCTCGCTATGTCCATGGCTGTATTTAATGTTACCTTAGTCCTGGCACTTAAAACTTTCTCTCGCAGTTTCGCTGAGTTTGTGTCAAACACCACCCTGACCATCTCATCTTCCTCTCCATAAGCACAGTCCTTCACCCGTGAATATTTACCCGTGGCAGTTTGCTATTGGATTGCCGCTGACGGACGGCCTTATATGGGCAGGCACTAAATTACAAAGGCCAGCGGCAGCCTGTCTATGAACTTAATTTAAAGTGTAGGGTTTACATCGCTTTGTTTCAGTAGCAGAACTCATGAATATGGTTGTATATGTCACTTTCGCCGCTTCTTATTGTTTAGCTGCCTTCTCAATTATATAATGCATGTTTTCTTCAGCGCTTTTGAGGTCTTCCTGGTTTTCTATGTACTGCGTGATTACGTGGGAGGCGTGATGATGTCACATGAAACTCCCCCCACGGCGTTCAAGCTCATCTCCATTACAGTAAATGGAGAAAACAGCTTCCAGTTATGACCATTACGCGTAGAATTTCGATAAAACCTGCCCAACTTTTGTAAGGAAGCTGTAAGGAATGAACCTGCCAAATTTCAGCCTTCCACCCACACGGGAAGTTGGAGAATTAGTGATGAGTCAGTCAGTGAGTGAGTGAGGGCTTTGCCTTTTATTAGTATAGATATACTGTATATACATACATATATACACATACATCACATATATACATATATATACATATCTACATATACACACATATATATACACACACACACACACACACACACACACATATATATATATATATATATATATATATATATACTAATAAAAGGCAAAGCCCTCACTGACTCACTCACTCACTCACTCACTCATCACTAATTCTCCAGCTTCCTGTGTAGGTAGAAGGCTGAAATTTGGCAGGCTCATTCCTTACAGCTTACTTACAAAAGTTAAGCAGGTTTCATTTCGAAATTCTACACATAGCGGTCATAACGGTCGATAACGGTCGACAACGTCCGCCATGTTGAACTTTCTTATTTATGACCCCATCTTCACGAAATTTGTTAGGTGGCTTCCCTGCGCTAAACAAAACCGATGTGCGTACTTATTTTGATGGCATAACGCCACTGTGCGGCGCAATATTGAACTTTCCAACGTCACTAATTTTCCAACTTCCTGTGTAGGTAGAAGGCTGACCCCATCTTCACGAAATTTGGTAGGTGGCTTCACTGCGCTAACCAAAACCAATGTACGTACTTATTTCGTGGTATGACGCCATTGTCGGCCGTCATATTGAATTTTCCACACGTCACTAATTCTCCAACTTCCGTGTAGGTAGAAGGCTGAAATTTGGCAGGCCCATTCCTTACAGCTTACTTACAAAAGTTAAGCAGGTTTCATTTCGAAATTCTACGTAACGGTCATAACGGTCAACAAAGTCCATATTGAACTTTCTTATTCATGGCCCCATCTTCATGAAATTTGGTAGGCGGCTTCCCTGCTAGCCAAAACCGATGTACGTACTTATTTCGGTGGTATGATGCTATTGTCGGCCGCCATATTGAATTTTCCAAACGTCACTAATTCTCCAACTGCCCGTGTAGGTAGAAGGCTGAAATTTGGCAGGCTCAATCCTTACAGCTTACTTACAAAAGTTAAGCAGGTTTCATTTCGAAATTCTACGCGTAATGGTCATAACTGTCAACAACGTCCCCACGTTGAACTTTCTTATTTATGGCCCCATCTTCTCGAAATTTGGTAGGCGGCTTCCCTCCACTAACTGAAACCAATGTACGTACTTATTTCGGTAGTATGATGCCACTGTCGGCCGCTATATTGAACTTTTCAACAGTCTTTGTTACTTATGGGCACATCTTCAGAAATTCTATCGATCAAAGAACTGTCACTTACCGAGTGGTTTCCATGCCCAGAGATGGCACCAACCTTTTCATTCTCTTTGTTACATATTGCACGGCCATATCAGGCTCACTCTTGATATCCGGAGGAACATTGTGTCTTATGTATTGAATGACTGGGACATGTTCAAGGTGTGGACTGATGGCGGTACTGGAGATAGTTATTCTACACAGGAGCACTAGAAGAGTGAAATGCTTAAGCCCTTCACCTTTGGATCTGCATGTGAGTTGATGGCTGCCGCTGAATTGTTCAGTTGTCGCTTTCAAGTGTACGAAATGGCCAAATATTTTACACCTTCGACAACCGCCAATGCCTCTTAAACATCTTAGATTGACAGGTGGCGATTTCAGTAGTGGACACTTGATGTTTATGAATGTTTAAACTATCAGAAGCTGGATGTGAAGTTATTGATGAAACTGGTTGTATGCTTACAACGCTTGACAGATGGTGAATGTCACTTCAACACAAGTCCTGTAAATACTGTTGTAATTGAAACAAACCATGAAACTCAAACCGATTATGACAGCAGCAATCCAAGCTGTGAGATTTGAGACAAGACTACTGTTCACTGGCCAACTGTACATTACATGCTCAAGAGTAAGCTCAGCGCACAGCTTGGTCATGTTACAACGGAGGGCGAACTGACAATGAGGTATACAAAGAGATCCTTAAATAATTATTGGCATATTTTTCCTCAGTTTAAAAAGGTTTAATTTTCTTCTTAATAAAAATTTGAATGCAGTACTTCACCGCTCTTGCCGCGGTATTTTACTAATATATATATATATATATATATATATATATATATATATATACAGTCTTTGGGGTGCGAGCAACTGTTGCTGGGGTGCCAGAATCCATGAAGGAAGAAAAATGAAAACATTATTTGTACAAAATCTTAATTTATTTATCCATTCCTAAATAATTAAATGGGCAGGCTATTTCAGTATCAGTGCAATACGCTGTTTGTTAAAACGGATGACTCCGCTCTTACGTGCAAGTCTGCTGGATATTATGAACTATCGTATCTGTTCAAGTTCTATTTAAATTTTAAATAGAAGGAATTTTTATTTAGTCGACAGAATATTATTCCGGAATAAATCAACTCAAACCTTAAATAACTTATTATTTTTGCTCTCCATAAAAATATATCCTGTCTAAATTATACAAGTTAGAAATAAAGTAAACGTTAAAAGAACAAACATTCAAATTTCTTTACTCTTATGTAATTTTATATAAAAATAAACTTAAATTTTAAATATCCCAAAAGATTTTGCTCTCCATAAAAATATATCCTGTCAAAATTATACAAATTCAAATATGAACATGGTGCATAACAAAACCTGGAAATATAAATAAAATTTGTTCTTTTCAGCAATAACAAATCAAATCATTCAGTTGTCTTTGCTCATATGTCATTTTATCAGAGCTGGACGCCTGGCATCTTTTTTTGGCAACAAGTTCGTTTCTGTTTGGTGTGAGGTTCTGTGTTGTGGAGATTCTCAGGATGGACTGCAGGTGCTCATCAGTGAGGCGACTCCTGTGTGCTGTTTTGTTAGTCTTCATGACTGAGAAGAGCTTCTCACACAGATATGTGCTACCAAACATGCACAAGGTTCGAGCGCATGTAGACGGAGCTGGAGCATTTCTGTGGGAATGGAGTGAATAAACTGTGCGGGCCTGCAGTATCGTACTTTGCCTTCAGTGTGCCATTACACTGCAGCTCAATCACCTCCATCTGAATCTGCACAGGTGCAGTTTCCACATCGACGGCAAATGGGTTGCGAAACAACTCAAAATTCTTTTTTTGTTCTTCAAAGTCACCAAAGCGCCGTGCGAACTCAGTGCGCAGTGCGCTCAGTTTATCAGCAAAGTGCGATTTGGGAACACCGTTGTGCCGACTTGGTTCAACATTACTTGGCAACAGGGAAAGTGGGGCAAGTTGCACTGGTGCATTTGTGTCTCCCATAAAAGTAGTTTCACTTGAAATCACTTTGTGATTTTGCACGGTAAAACGTCTGCTGAAGTGTCAGATTCTTCTTTAACTCTTCTGCTTTCTGTATTTTGTGCATTGCATTCAGGTCTTTCAGGTTATCTTGATGTTTTGTCTCATAGTGCCGTCTTAGATTAAATTCTGTAATTACAGCCACATTAGCTCCACAAATGAGACACACGGTTTACCGGCAATGTCAGTAAACATATACTCAGCCTCCCATCGGTTTTTAAAGGCTCTATGTTCAGAATCACCTTTTCTCTTCGGCATCGTGTGGGCTAGCTTCGCAATAACTTGCAGCATCATAAGCTAGACTTGATTAACGCGTAAGTGTTGAGCAAGGCAGCTGAAGCGCTGCATTATGGGATCTGTAGTTTATTGTGTTACCAGCGCTTCATATCCCCGGGCCATTAATAACAATAATATATAAAATGATCTTGGGCGGATATAATTACACGCGGGCGGATGTGGCCTGGGGCCTTGAGTTTGACACATATGGACTAAATAGAACTTGAAAAGATATATTTTTCAAATGTGATCGCGAAATTCAGATTGAGTTGACGCGCACTACAGTCGAGCCAGCGTGCTATTGTGGTTTTGCCTGCGTGCCTCAATAAGTTACCCTCCCCTCGCTCTTACTTTTTTACCGTTCATCTAATGAATACACTGAGTATGGCTTTACCAAAACAATCATTGATCGCGAATAAAGTATCCATTATTCATAAAGCTTCAATTGGTGATCTGTCTTTCTGCGTTAACCGCATATTTTTCATACGTCTCAAACCAAGGGGATGCGAGGCTAAAATGAATCGAAGCGCGTACATACTCAGTGCATCCCTCTCGGAATCGAACTCGGACGCAGTGCTAGAGGCAAAGCCTCTACTATTGCGCCACGCGTGTGGTTTGTCTATTTGAGCGTAGCAGTGTAATTCGGTTTTTGTTCAGCACTCTTTGGAACTGTTGCTTTTTGTCTGCGCACTGTCAGTTCACGTGAGCCACTGAATATGGTTTTATATGTCACTCGCTCGCTTCTAATTGTTTCGCTGCCTTCTTAATTATATAATGTATGTTTTCTTCAGCGGTTTTTTGAGCTCTTCCTGGTTTTCTACGTATGTGTGATTACGTGGAGGCGTGATGATGTCACATGAAACTCCCCCCACGGCTTTCGAGCTCAACTCCATTACAGTAAATGGAGAAAATAGCTTCTAGTTATGACCATTATGCGTAGAATTTCGAAATGAAACCTGCCCAACTTTTGTAAGGAAGCTGTAAGGAATGAGCCTGCCAAATTTCAGCCTTCTACATATACGGAAGTTGGAGAATTAGTGATGAGTCAGTGAGTGAGTCAGTCAGAGTGAGTCAGTCAGTCAGTCAATCAGTCAGTCAGTCAGTCAGTCAGTAAGGGCTTTGCCTTTTATTAGTATAGATTAGTGTAATTCATCTGATTGTAATTAACTTGTAACAATATAATGGTCCAGGGAATAGCCATAGTATTCCAAATACCATAACTGTTTTAGCGTTGTTACTCTCACTGCACCATCTTCTTCTTCTTCTTCTTCTTTCAGCTGGTCCGTTAGAAGTTGCCACAGCGGATCATCTTTTTCCATATTACTCTCACTGCACCACTCGGAGTATTTATATCACTGTATCTGAGTGGGGAATCACAGCAGCAGCTGATCGGAAAGAGAATTATCGGGATACAGCATCGGCAAAACGTTTGAAAGCCTTTCCTGTACAGACCTGTTCAGAAACAGTTTCATCCCAAGAACTTTAAACACACTGAATCAATTGCTCCTTGTAGAACTGTTTGTTACTTATAAGTACAATCACCTCACTGTAAACTTGCACTACAGTTATAATATCGCACAACCTGAGCCACTTTATAAAGCGCATATTTACATATGATGACAATATCATTTTAAGATGAAATGCAGCAAAATATGTTTATTATATTATACAGATAAAACTTTAACTTCATTTAAATAATCTATATTCTTCACTGGGACTGTCGTGAAGGATAGAATAATTAAACATGTACCACAAAGATATTTCAATGTTCCATAAACGCGTTTTGAAGAATGGCTCTAAGCTTACAGATGGATTAACGTCTATTACAGAGCTGATTGGGTGGCGATCGGTTACTTGGAGAAAGAAAAGGAAGGACTGTAGGGCGGCCACGGCATATATATCTATACTAATAAAAGGCAAAGCCCTCACTGACTCACTGACTGACTCACTCACTCACTCACTCACTCACTCATCACTAATTCTCCAGCTTCCTGTGTAGGTAGAAGGCTGAAATTTGGCAGGCTCATTCCTTACAGCTTACTTACAAAAGTTAAGCAGGTTTCATTTCGAAATTCTACACATAACGGTCATAACGGTCGATAACGGTCGACAACGTCCGCCATGTTGCACTTTCTTATTTATGACCCCATCTTCACGAGATTTGGTAGGTGGCTTCCTGCGCTAAACAAAACCGATGTACATACTTATTTTGATGGCATAACGCCACTGTCGGCCGCAATATTGAACTTTCCAACGCGTCACTAATTTTCCAACTTCCCGTGTAGGTAGAAGGCTGACCCCATCTTCACGAAATTTGGTAGGTGGCTTCCCTCGCTAACCAAAACCAATGTATGCGTACTTATTTCGGTGGTATGGCGCCACTGTCGGCTGCCATATTGACTTTTCGAACATCACTAATTCTCCAACTTCCCGTGTAGGTAGAAGGCTGAAATTTGGCAGGCTCATTCCTTACAGCTTACTTACAAAAGTTAAGCAGGTTTCATTTCGAAATTCTACGCGTAATGGTCATAGCGGTCAACAACGTCCGCCATGTTGAACTTTCTTATTCATGGCCCCATCTTCACGAAATTTGGTAGGCGGCTTCCCTGCACTAACCGAAACCAATGTACATACTTATTTCGGTGGTATGACCCAACTGTCAGCCGCCATATTGAACTTTCAAACGTCACTAATTCTCCAACTTCCGTGTCGGTAGAAGGCTGAAATTTGGTACTTATTTCGTGGTATGATGCCACTGTCGGCCACCATATGGAACTTTTGAACGGTCTTTGTTACTTATGGGCCCATCTTCAAGAAATTTGTACGCAGGTTCCAAGCGTTAACTGATTCCTACTTACGCATATATATATCGTCCATAGCCTGCAGCTCGGTCACGTGTGGCGGCGTTGGTCCCCATCCCAGCGCCTCCACGTTTTGGCTGCCTGCCTATATAAGGCTGCCCATCACTCCAGTCTCTACATTCCCTTCCTTGCTTCGCCACGGATTCACGTCTCCCTGTTGATAACTACAGCCTTTTTATTTAATCCACAGCTTCTCCACTGTTTTATTGTTCATTTGTTACAATTATAGTTATTGTTTAGGTATTTTAGACTTACTTTACATTGTTCAGGTACCCATTTCCTTTATCATTTCAACGTTACCCCCATTAACATGTCTATCGAGGTGATCACCATCGACCAAAGAACTGTCACTTACGAGTGGTTTCCATGCCCGGAGATGGCACCTACCTTTTCATTCTCTTTGTTACATATTGCACGGCCATATCAGGCTCACTCTTGATATCCGGAGGAACATTGTGTCTTATGTATTGAATGACTGGGACAGGTTCAAGTTGTGGACTGATGACGGTACAGGAGATAATTATACTACACAGGAGCACTAGAAGAGTGAAATGCTTAAGCCCTTCACCTATGCATCTGCATGTGAGTTGATGGCTGCCGCTGAATTGTTGGTTGTTTCTTTCAAGTGTACCGAAATGGCCAAATATTTTACACCATTGGACAACCGCCAATGCCTCTTAAACATCTTAGATTGAAGGCTGAGCTTAAGGGTGATTTATATTGATTTACATATTTAAAGAGGCGTAATTCTGGGAGGAGTTGGGGCGTTACAAAAGCGCATGCACGGCGTTACTTTTCACGCTGACCGTGATTTATGTAGCGGAAGAACGTGGAAGTTGGAGTACGCACAGATTCCTGCATCTGGATTTTTCTGTGCGTAAGCACATTTCGCTTTTGTGCTTACGCCAAGTTATAGTGCGAATTCTACACACGGCGTTATATATGAGGCCCTGGTCAGTTTCCCCAACTACACTTCCAATTTCAACTTACTGTACTGAGGAGGGAGAATTCATTTAAAACCTGATCCAGGTGCTCTTTAAGGGTGTACCTCGGATGGAATTCTGGGTCAGACGGACCACCAACAGGCTAGCAGGGGAGCCTCTCAGCCCTTTGCTACCACGGCTAGGGCTTTACAGAGGCAAACTGTAAAATGTAATGCGCTGAGATCAGCACCAGATGTTAAAACCAATCAAAAGGACTTCACTGAAATCACAAAGCAAAATTGAATACCAAACAACAGAAAAGAAAATCTAAATACAATAATTCCTGCAGATTCCGTTCCCATAAATTAGCTTATTGATCATTATAAAAGTGAAGCCCATTTTACAACATCCACGGTCTAACCATGTCTATTCATAGATATGGTCCTCATTACAGGCCATAGGTTAGGGTGAGGATGAACCTTCACGGTCATGCGTAGTAAAAGCAAAATTCAAAAACCATTCATACATGACCAACATGTTCAATTGAACAAAGATGCGTCTGTGATACCCTTAGATTTCAGGGCTGCACACATGCTACACTGAATGGATCAATGTGTGTCTACTTGGTGCAGAAAGGTGTGGGTAAACCATTGAACTCCGCTGGTATTGGGGTTTACAGCTTACAATTCTTTTCACAAAAGAGAAATTCCCAGTAAGTGGGGAGTAAGTATGGGTCATAAGCTCACACTCATTAAATTCCTTCACTTTGTACACACCGCCCATTTCTACTTGTGATTGAATTGTTAAGTGAGGTCCTTGGATCAGCCTGGCTGCTGTTACTCGTGGTCTCTGGCTGACCACCTAGAAGACACTTGAACTTGACAACAGAGTAAGTCAAAGTTGTATCAAGGTTTCTGTTGGTTAACCTGCGGAATGATCATTACTAAGCCTTGAAGGGTAAGTGTGACTGGGCTGGCATGTCCACCAGTTCTCTCACCGGCTCAACGTTCCAGCAGAATCAAAGCCCATTTTTCTCATAGAATCAATGCTTCAGGATCTGTGTTTTCCATATCTGCTCAGTTTTTCACGAACATAACTCCCAGGAATAACTAGAATTGACTGTAACAGGAGGACAGAGGAGGATTTTTCATGCTTACATTTATATTTACAGGTTTATATCTGTCAGTCAAGAATATCTAGAATGCCAATCTTACATATAAATATCTACGCATGGAAGTGTGTGTGTGTGTCTGTCCTGCCCAGAAGTGCTTGAGGCTACAGCATGAAGCTCAAAGAAAGCAACTCCGTCTCCAAAGTGAAACCACTGAGAAAAGAGAGAAACTCGCTTAGCCGCTGATAGACAATGGAGGTGAGCACATCGCCTAAATGAAACCTCTGAGGAGAAATAAACTCAGCTTAGCGGTAATAAACAAAAGAGGCAAGCACATCAGCAAAACGAAACCGCCGAGGAAAGAGAAACTTGCTTAATCAATAATACACAAGCAAGAGCATGTTGGCAAAAGCGAACCCATCAAGGAAAGAGAACCTCGCTTAGCATAAGTAGGATTCAGTTATGACCGTCATGCGTAGAATTTCAAAATGAAACCTGCTTAGCTTTTGTAAGTAAGCTGTAAGGAGCGAGCCTGCCAAATTTCAGCCTTCTACCTACACAGGAAGCTGGAGAATAAGTGAGTGAGTGAGTGAGTGAGGGCTTTGCCTTTTATTAGTATAGATTGTGATTGGCACTTAGAACTTGGCCAATCACAGGGCTTCACTTTGAACCTTATAGATTAGATTGGTGGCATCTGAGCAGTAGAGTAAAGTAGGAGCTTCATTTAAATATGAAAGTTTGAGTAATTATTTATAAAGTGGAACTTAATTGTTTGTCCTTCAAGTATATTGTTTATGTGTTTACATTTGTAATTTGGATATATATATTTTAGAACAGTTTTTAAATATAGACGTTTGAGGAAGCTAAAGTATAGTTCAACAGATGCTATTTGGAGTTTCACATACTGTATATTGTTTATTATAGAATTACAGTATTACTGTTTCCTCATGTATAATATGTATATATTTTAAGAATAATTACTTATTTAATTTGAGTAAATTCTTTATGGTTTAACGTTGTAGTAATTTCCGATATTGATGATATCTTTTGTGTATTATGCCATCTACTGGATAAATTAAGTATCTGTTAATGACTAATGTTAACATTGACAAACTGAAGAGAAAGAAACTGGGATAGCTAATTTATGTTTATTATTTTATTTAGACCACACCTTCACAATTTTATAACTTTGGAAGAAATTAATTAATAGAATTTGGACATCTTCATCTATTCCTGACCGGATGTGTGCAGTGGTTGTAATTTAACCCGAACCAACTTAATTATTCACTACAATTATCAAAAGAAATGGGCAGACAGTGACAGGCCCAACCGACTCTACTTCAGCATCTACCTGCTTCTCTAAATAATGAAATCATCACTGGACTCAAATGTAATGTAAATAATTAATATAAATGTGTCCTCCACAGGATTGGGTCACTGCTTTTTGCAGATGATGTTGTCCTGTTTGCTTCATCAGGCCGTGATCTTCAGCTCTCTCTGGTTTGCAGCTGAGTGTGAAGCAGCTGGGATGGGAATCAGCACCTCAAATCCGAGACCATGGTCCTCAGTCGGAAAAGGGTGGAGTGCCCTCTCAGGGTTGGTGGCAAGATCCTGCCCCAAGTGGAGGAGTTCAAGTATCTAAGTGTCTTGTTCATGATTGAGGGAAGAATGGGCGTGAGATCGACAGGCGGATTGGTGCGGCGTCTGCAGTGATGCGGGCTCTGCATCGGTCTGTTATGGTGAAAAGGAGCTGAGCCGGAAGGCAAAGCTCTTAATTTACAGTAGATCTACGTTCCAACCCTCACCTATGGTCAGGAGCTGTGGGTAGTGACCGAAAGAACAAGATTGGATACAAGCGGCTGAAATGAGTTTCCTCTGCAGGGTGTCTGGGCTTTGCCTTAAACATAGGGTGAGAAGCTCAGTCACTTGGGAGGAGCTCAGAGTAGAGGCGCTGCTCCTTCGCATCGAGAGGAGTCAGATGAGGTGGCTCAGGCATCTGTTCAGGATGCCACCTGGACGCCTCCCTGGTGAGGTGTTCGGCACGCCTAACCGGGAGGAGGCACGGGAAGACCCAGGAAATGCTGGAAGGACTATGTCTCGGTTGGCCTGGGAATGCCTCAGGATTCCCCAGAAGAGCTGGAAGAAGTGGCCGGGAGAGGGAAGTCTGAGCATCTCTGCTCAAGCTGCTGCCCCGCTACCCGATCTCGGATAAGTGGAAGAGGATGGATGGATGGATGGATAAATGGATGGTGTCCTCCACATCGTGAACAAACATAACATTCATTTGAAAGCTCCAGAGTTTTTATCGGTTCTAATGTGGGAAGTGGAGGAGCAGGACCCCTGTACCCTTATACTGGAATAAGCAAGTTTGTAAAAAGAATGAAAGACTGAAAGATGCCATGTGACCAGCAGGGGTCCCAGTGCTGAAATATGTAATATTTAAGAGAAAAGAAAAAGTGCCAAGTGCTAAGTGTTACCACGTCCATTCTTCCCATTTTGATGCCCTACTGATTTACCTTCTTTCTCGACTTTGATTGGCTTATTCTTATTTCAGTGGATTTCTTCCTCAAGGGTCA